>NC_136495.1:113623423-113645923 GCF_053919585.1 Euprymna scolopes
AGCATATATTATTCTTCTTACATATGAACTGTAAAAATATCCCGTGCGATGTCTGATACAACATGATTCAGTTTACACATCAATATCATGTCCTCCTGGCTAAACAACATACATACGATTGATACGTTTATTATCTGTCTGTTAAAAGAACAATATCTTACATTCACTAGATAACTCATGACACGTTTTAATATATCATCTCCTCTATACAATACCATAATACTTAGTTCGCTGCAATAAAAATATCGTCAATTAATAAATTATCATTATGTATATAAAATACAGTGAAGATAATCACATACACACACGTACACGCATATACTGGGGTATAATAAGGTTTGATGTTGAAACGATTCAGAGAAATCTATCTATATGTATTTTTTTCATTTTAATATACTTTCACACGAATGTTTTTGTTATGTAACAATACATATATATATATATATATACGCATATATATATATATATTCTTGATCCACTGACATAATTGTTAAAAATATTTTCTTTCCGTCACGTGTATCACGTTTATGTATTAATTCTGTATACTCACTATTGCATAGCTAGCTATAACATATGCTGACCCAACGGTAGTCTAGTATATATATATATATATATATATATATATATATATATATATATATATATATATATATATATATATATATAAGAATGGAGAACAGCAGCAGGGGATGGGTGATTAAAGTGTGAACTCTTGCGAGATGCATAATTATTTACCTACATTCTCTAGTTACCAACTTTTCTTCTTTCGTTCCCAAATTATCTGCACTACTGCCATAATTACTTCCCCTGCCTAACGACATTATTCACTCTTGATTTTACAATCTATCATTTTTTTATGTTTTATAATTTTCACAACATGTTTCTCGTTACATCTAAAAGAATCACTCTATTTTTAACGAGCGTGGTGGGGAGGGGGGCGTAGTGTCTATTTTTATGTGTTTTTATTATTATTATTATTATTATTAATAATAATAATAATAATAATAATAATAATAATAATAATAATAATAGTGGTAGTAGTGGTAGTAGTAAAATCACTCTATTTTTAACGAGCGTGGTGGGGAGGGGGGCGTAGTGTCTATTTTTATATGTTTTTTATTATTATTATTATTAGTAGTAGTAGTAGTAGTAGTAGTAGTAGTAGTAGTAGTAGTAGTAGAAAAAAGATTATTTTTAACCCTAGGCGATATTGGCGCCGGGCAGACTCATCTTCGCAGTTCTTCGATGGTCAAAACAAAACCCCAACAGATGTACAAATCATTCACAGCAAAATACACAACGACAGACATTACGATGTATATTCAATCAAACATGTATGTTTTATATTGACATTAACAAGCAAAAATATGCTCCTCCTCCGATCGCATAATTATACTTGTTGTGTAGTATCTGTTTTGTTTTCATTAGCTCATGTAGGTGTCTCGTTTGCTAACGAACATTCTATTGGGAAGAATTTCTTGTCGACTTCCGCCGCCTCTTAAACTATGCATTTCAACTAGCCGACTTATTTCTATTTCTTTCTGTCCAAATTTAATTCACTTCTTCAAGTCGTTTAATATTAAAGCTTTATTGTGCATCTCCCGATAGCTACATCGGTAGGGAGCTTTATATATTTTGGTTTCGATTCTAGCTGATGGCATTGAAGTCATTTTTCACCTCGAACAAAAAACTTTTTTTTCAAGGAAGTCACATCTTATTAAGATCCGAAGGTCGCTTGATTATAAGGGTTAATGACTGTACAGTGGTCACAGAGGCAGCAGTGTAGTGGAAGTTAGTGGTGGAGATTGGGTAGAATTTGGTTGCGGCTCTTCAAGTACTTGTTATCATTGGATTTGAAGACGACCATATTGTAGTATGTCGGATAATAGGCCAGCGAAACAGAGTTCTATACACGGGCAGTTCTAGGAGAGAAACTTTGTTCATAGAATTTACGTTTAGATTTAGGCATATATAAGATGTGAGTGGAATTGTTGATAGTGGTTGTAGCCAGACGAGTGTTTTTATGAAAGTCTTGCAAGAGGGTGCATAGATTGAAGCTCGGGTGAGCACTTGCCATGAAAATAACGATAAAGCAGTGACAGGCTCACAACGTCTCTTCTATGGGAAAGACGTTGCAGGAAAGAGAACAGAACACAATCTGCTAGATTTCGAAGCCGATTCTGAACTCTATCAAGATAGGATAGGGATGCTCCGAGCAGCTCCTGCCCAGATGTGGCAACAGTATTCCATTTGCGAGCTATTTGGCTGTTGTACAGATAGGGAATTGTATTGGGAGTGAGATATCTTTTGGAGCAGTAGAATGAGGCAACCATTTTTCTTGTTCCTATCTGCCTCCCCACGGGACATAGTTAGATCTTGTTTGTGTACGACTAAGTTTTGCATGTTTTTGTATGTACATGTGTGTGTCTGTATGTGTACCTCTGTATTTATCCGTGTGTGTGTTGATTACGTGTTTTGATCAATTATTTTGATTTCCTTTGTATAATTTATGCATTCATTAATGCATTGTTTACGCGTGTCTGTTGGTGTTTAAAGCGATTCTCGAATTCGCGTTATGCTTCTGAATTTTTTAGATGAGGATTGTTTATTCGTATTATTTGGAATCTTTGGACTACTGTTCTCATCTTCAGTGTCATTTTCACAATGTTTCGGTCGATGTGGTTAGAGTACTTGGAAAAAAATCAATTGTAAAAAGTGATATTCTCTTAAAGGCTGGAAGTTAAATCTTCAGCGAGGGCGACCGAAAAATAGGGTTTCGAATTACTTACCCCCTCCCCATCCCCGTGAAGTAAATAAAATATTCCGTTCGAAATTCAGTTTAGATTCCCGAGTTCGACAGAAACATTCGCGAGTCGATAAAATACGTCTAAAGAATGTCGGAGGTTACATCGACCGTAACATTATAAAAATGACACTCAGTATGAGAACAGTAGTCGGAAGGATCCAAATAATATGGTTAACTTGCGTATGCTGCATACGTTTTGCGTTCTTCGCTTGTCTACGCAATTATATGAATTCACCACAGACACTCGAATCTTACAAGTACATACAAGTCTGCTCTCAATAGCCAAACCATCTTGTGATTAATTTAACTTTCATTTCTAAATAAATCAACGGCTACCAAATCCTAGAAAGATATGAGCTAAAAGGTCTAATTTTTTTCGATAATCCGGTTCCAACCAAACTCAGCGATTGAATATTATAATAGATTGTTTCTTACGAGGCTTGAATTGTACGTGATGATTTTTTTTTACTGTAAAATCAACGTACTTTTTTAAAAAAAAAGATAAGCAAAAAAATTCAGTAATTACGTCATTTATTCCCCCCCCCCACACACACACACACTTGTTTTGTTTTGTTTTTAAATAGTATTTAGTAGTTTTCGAGGTTGAGGTATTTGTTACGAAAGCCGTTCTAAACATGGGGAGGTTGGGAGAACTGCCGACTGCCAACACGACGGTTCTAGGTTCAATCCTTGGCTTGGGAGAGATGCTAGTCTAGCGGCACTGATGCGTTGTGATACAACGAAACAGGACCGTATGTCGATAACTACAAATATATTTTAAGCCCCCCTCTTTGGGTAGAGCACTGTCGTAAATAATCTCACCCGCTCTTAATTGGCAGAAAAATGCGAAGCTCGTTGTTTGTTTGTTTACGAACAGGCGATTTGAGCACTATGAAAGTGGTGGCGGGTGTCTATTTAAATAGACATTCCGACGAGATATTTACGGGCGTCGATTCCATGGTCGAGTGGGAGAACTGTCAACACGACGGTTCTAGGTTCAATCCTTGGCTTGGGAGAGATGCTAGTCTAGCGGCACTGATGAGTTGTGATACAACGAAACAGGGCTGTATGTCGATGACTACAAATATATATATATATATATATATATATATATATATATATATATATATATATAATTTAATGGGTCAGTTCTTTCGCCAGATATATATATATATATATATATATATATATATATATATATATATATATAGTAAGTTATAAAATATATATGGCGATTAAGCTACACTGAATATTCCGCGTTTCATGCACTCTAGGACTCATCAGGCTTATGCCTGAAGGGTCCTACAGTGGATGAAATGCGGAATATTACAGTGTAGCTTAATCGCCATATATATTTTATAACTTACTAACTAGCTCTACCTACGTTTTGAAGTAAATACTTAAAGTTTACGTATAAATCTATACTTTCGTATATTAATTTATATGAGTAAATTAAGTAGTTTTATATATATATATATATATATATATATATATATATATATATATATATATATATATATATAAGTTTGGGGGAGGGGTTGTGCATTGATATTCATATCAAAAACTCTTTTTCTTAATTCTAATAATAATGTATACTCTTTAACCCTTATCCTCGAGTGGCCTCTTGGCCTTGATAAGTGGTGATGCCTATGTAAAAAAAAAAAAAAAAAAAAAATTCATGCCGGCTGTGATATTCAAAAATTGCTCCGCTGAGGTTGCTCCAGTCCTCTCCAAACTTTACAACAAATGCTTTACCGAATCTTGCTTTCCTGACTGCTGAAAAACTGCTTCTGTGGTACCAGTTTGCAAGAAATTTGGCGAAAGAACTGACCCATTAAATTATAGCTCCATTAGACTCCTCCCGCTTTTCGCTAAAATATTTGAGTCCTTAATTAACCAAACTCTAGCCCATCACCTTACAGTTGCTAAATTTCTGACCATCCAACAATATGGATTTAGGCAAGCCCCTTCTACAGCAGATATACTAATTGTAATCTCTGAACGTATATACCATATACTGGAAAAAGCAGAGGAGAGGTAGCCCTAGATATATCTAAGGCTTTTGACAGAGTATGGCATGATGGTCTTCTCATGAAAATCAGGTCATACGGTATTACTGGACGAGTACTTAACATAATTAAATCCTTCTTAAATAGGAGTAGAACCCATGTTGTCCTCGACGGTCGTACATCTAAACAATATGATATCAATGCGGGAGTACCTCAGGGGTCTATCCTTGGACCATTATTATTCCTAATATTTATAAATGATCTCCCTGATAAAATTGTCTCTAAGATCGGTATATTTGCTGATGACACCGCGCTCTGTAACAGGCACGAGGAAAAAACAAATGAACGCATACCTAAGGAAATATCTTCCAATCTGTAGTGGAATGGGGACAAAAATGGATCGCCACATTCGATGCTGCCAAGGCTAAGCCTGTTTCCTTCAATAATTACAGTAAACCTTCTCAACCACTAATATCTATGACTAAATATACATTATCTGAAAGTATTTCTTTCAAGCTACTCGGCTTAACATTCACAGGGAATTCAAGTTAGAACATTGAGAACATTGCGAGGAAGGTAGACTCTCTCTCTCTCTCTCTCTCTCTCTCTCTCTCTCTCTCTCTCTCTCTCTCTCTCTCTCTCTCTTCCGGGCTAGAAAGTTACTTACGTATTAATTTCTTAAGTATCTCTACAAGGCCACTATTCGCCCATGCATGGAGTATTGTTGTCACATTTGGGTTAGTGCATCTGTTACTAGTCTCTCGCTCTTGGACAAGGTTTAAAAGAGATTCGCCAACCTGATAGGTCCTGAACTGTCATCTAAGCTTCCGCCTCTGTCCCATCGACGAAATGTTACATCCCTCTACCTATTCTAAAAGTATTTTAATGGTTGATGCTCCGACAAACTACAAGCCCTTGTATCCCCATTGAAGTAATAACTCCCGACAAGCAGCAAAATCCCACCCCTACACAGTAGAGATCCCTAGGTGTAAGAAAGCCTTCTACTTTAATAATTTATTCCCCAGAACTGCTAGACTTTGGAATTCCCTTCCGGGTTCCTGCTTTCACAACTCTACTGACATGCAGAAGTTCAAGTGTAATGTGCCCAGACATCTTGCTGCTCAACTCCCTACATAGTATCCATGCAACTTATGTCCCTGGTAGGAACCCCCTACATCAAAGTGGCACTGTGCCTTGTTTGGGGTGAAAATGGAATCAAAAAAAGATAAAAATAGTTATTGGTTCATGTTTTAATTTTTAGCTTTCAGAGCTCAGCCATTAACGTCAAAGGAAAAAGTGAAGCGTAAGCTAAACATTTTGGTTTCGATTCTCGTTGGTGGCGGACCAGTCATTTTTTTTAATCATTACTTTATATTAGGTCCAATTTAATATAAATCTAAATATGAAGTCTGCATTAATCAAAATATCATATTTAAGCGTATTTTACGACCGAGCAATGCCTGGCGGCCTGCTAGTATGTTTATAAAACTGTCGAGACCGTCCGCCCTTGCTTGAATCTTGTCTTCTACTATCGAATCGGTACGTGCGTATGTGTGTGTGTGTGTGTGTGTGTGTGTGTGTGTGTGAGAGAGAGAGAGAGAGAGAGAGAGAGTTCATTTCCTATGGACTCGAAAACGGATAAATCGATTTTTATGAAATTTCACACAAGCGTACTTTATGTGCTTGGCAGTGTTCTTAGATAGGTTTTCTGTCGGAATATCTTCGATAAGTATCTATAATTGATAATTGAACAAATCCGATGAAAGAATGAAACAGGCACACATCACAAGTGCATTTGAGAAGTTTATTACAACACAAGCAGAAATGCTTGATATCAACAGTAGATTCTTTGATATGACAGGAGCGCGTTCAAAATAAATGTTTCTGATTAAAGCAGAAATGAAGCATGATACTTGACTTTTGCATTTTAAACTTTAATTCAAACGATTATATATAAAAATAATTTAATAAAATCGACAGCAGCTTTCCTACAATGCAATGTAGAGAATAAGGTATTGTGGACTAAGTCACTGCGGGGAGGCGTTTGAAGCTTCTTCCCGATGCATCGCAATGGGTCTCCAACTAGAGTAGGCAATCAATCTGATAGGTCCTGAACATATATATATATGTGTGTGTGTGTGTGTGTGTGTGTGTGTGTGTGTGTGTGTGTGTGTGTGTGTGTGTGTGGTTATATAGTCTTGGAAGTTTTAACCTTTAAAACTATACAGAAAATATTTTTATTTTTTATCATTCATTAAAAACTATTTAGTCAGTAAGTCATTTAATAAGCTGCACTCACTGCATCAACTTGCTCTCTCGATTTCACAAAAGTACCAATAGTAATTTAAGGGATTATCAGTTGTTTACCATGAAACACTCTTTCGGGGATTTAAAGACAAAACAGTATATTACATCATGGCTGCCCAGCAGCGTTGATCAAACACCATCTCCCGTAATCTTAAGAAGAAGACATGTTACAAATATTAGAACTAGTTTCCTATTCTTAATTTATTTATCTAACCTATTCATGTAATAAAAATGATTTTTTTTATCTGTGAGATTCATGTTTCCAAATTCAAAATGGATGTATTTTTTAATTTACCAGTCTTATATTTATAAGATTAGGATTAATCAATTTGACTACTTATCACCCCAGAATGATTAGTACTTTATATATTTATATTCTTATTTATTGAAAATTAAATGAATATAAAGGTTAAAAATATTTATACATATATACATTTTTTTCTCTTTATTTTTTTCTTTCCTCCTCTTTTCTTCTCTTTTTTTTATAAATACATTTTATGCATTACTAATATAGTTTTGGATTTCCTTTATTAATATATTCTGGTTAATTTTATATGATTCAAAAGCATCAGAATAACGAACAAATTCTTTATTTAATTGTTTACATATTTTAGTTTTATCCTCGTCTTGTTTTATCGTTCTTATTACTAAGCTAGAAACTGGTGGTATAAAATCTATTAATTTTAAAGTAATACGAGCTATTCTCAAAAACTCTGACATAATGTTTCCATAAAGCACAAAAACAGGGCAGGTACTATCTTTATGCGGCATATGAACTATTTGAAAGGGGAAAGAGTTTCTTTTATCAAATATTTTATAAAGAAAAATCCCATCCTCAATTTTTATATCGTAATCCAGAAATGTAGCCTGTTGTCCTCTATGTTCACAATTCAATTGTAACTCCTTTGGATATATAAGACGTTTATTTTTTTCGAATTCATCGTTATTGTTTACACATAGAAGGTCATCTCCTACACCCATGAAAATTATGTTTTTAGATATATCATTTTTTATTTGTGATCACACACACACACACACATATATATATATATATATAATCATAAGTCGCTATAGATTTTTATGCGTACACACACATATATATATATATATATATATATATATATATATATATATATATATATATATATATGATCGATCGATGCCTCCGTTCAGTCTCGAAAGACAACGGATACCCCTTTAGGGGCAGTTGCTCGTGTAATTATGAGGCCAGGGTCGCGCAATCCCTAACCACACCTCTCCTGAATCGTTTATATGATCGTGAATATATATATATATATATATATTATATATATATATATATATATATATATATATATACATTATATATATATATATATATATATACACTTGTGCCCGATATTATTCATACCCCTCGGATCTTTGAGATTTCTATAAGAATATTGCTCAAACCAGAAGGTAGACAATATTAAAGGGATTTCAAACAATAAATCAAGCATAAGCATTTAATTTAAACTCAACAAATAAATAAATTATGCAAATTTTAAACATTATACAAAGAAAAACAATAATGGCACTAGTTCAAAATTATTCATACCTCTCTTACTAATAGTCAATAGCATGCCCTTTATTCTTAATAACTGCCTGTAACCGTTTTGGATATTTATCAATAAGGTTTTGACAAGCATCAACACTCATTTTTTACCATTCTTCAATGCAGTAGTTCTCCAAATCCCTTAACTTTTTAGGTTTCCGCTTTTGAACCTCAGTTTTCAATATGTGCCAGAGGTTTTCGATAGGGTTCAGGTCGGGACTCTGGTTAGGCCATTCCAAAACATTAATTTGATTATCCTCAAACCATTTCTTGACTATTTTTGCAGTATGTTTTGGATCATTATCCTGTTGAAGGACTCAGTTTGGTCCTAAATGGAGCTTCTCCGCATCCTGTCTATGTTTTTCTGGAGTATCTCCAAATATTGCTCCTTCTTCATGGTTCCATCTATCTTGACCAAACTACCTGGACCACTATCCGAAAAGGAGCCCCCAAAACATTAGGCTACCACCACCATGTTTCACCGTGGGTATGGTGTTCTTTGGGTTGTAAGCTTCTCCTTTCTTCCTCCAAACGTAAGAAGCATCCATATGGCTAAACAATTCAATTTTTGATTCGTCAGTCCACAAAATACTTGAGAAAACGGACTCTGGAGAATTCACATGGGTCCTAGCAAACTTTAGACGTGCTGCAAGGTGTTTTCCGGTGTGCAATGGAGTCGTTCTTGGTCTTCTTCCTTTCAGACCATTTTCATGCAGAGTCCTTTGCAATGTTTGCCTTGATATTTTTATGCCAGAAGACTCCAGATTATCTAAAATGTCCTTAGTAGTGGTGGTTGGATTTGCATTAACACTTCTTACAATATTCCTGGTGGCTCTAGCAGACAGTTTCCTTTTCCTTCCTCTACCAATCAAGTTGTTTGTTGTGTGGTGGCTCTAGAATTTTTTGATGATGCTCTGTACTGTTGCTGTAGGGACCTCAAATTTCTTGGAAATTGACTTGTAACCTAAACCATCCTTATGTGAATTCAAAATTTTAGTCCTAAGATCATTACTAAGCTCTTTTTTCTTCCCCATTCTAATAATTTTTATTCTTTTATTGGTTTTCAGTTGATATCATTTTAATTTCTGAAAAATGAAAAAAACGAAATGAAATTAATCAAAGGTTGTATAAAAGCATTCAAAATAAGAATAAAACAGGAAACAAACAGTCAGAAACTCGATTAATACTGAAAAAATAAGGGGGTATGATTATTTTTGAACATTGCAGATTTTATAAATAGCTGTATATTTCTTTTATTACAAGTATCCCGAGATTTTAAAATGACGAAAATGATCAGAAGAGGTTTATTAAGAATATGTATCAATATGGACGTAAACAATAAATTCTTACAAGGTTACACCAAATAAACTCAATTTTCAAGAGGGGGTATGAATAATATCGGGCACAAGTGTATATATATATATATATATATATATATATATATATATATATATATATATATATATATATATATATATATATATATATATATATATGATAGTAAAAAATGAAAAATTCTCAAGTTCATGTGTATAAAGATTCTTTGGATAAAAGTAATAAAAGCTTATATCCTAAGTCGGTACTTGTACAGATTTTCAACAGGGCGTAACTAAGCGTCCGCTCGGCTTTGCCCGTAATATGACGTCAACCGCCGGATTATGCCGAGCGGTGTCGATGATCAAATCTTAACGAACGAACAAGAAATAGTAAAATAAATGGAAATCGTAGAATTAAAAAAAAAGGGACAAAGGAAACAATTGCCTACCATAACTTTGTTTTCTTCCTAATTTAGTGCTTCATGGTAAACTTATTTTTTATGGGGGGGGGCGGGGTACTATAACCATTTTTTTTTATTTTGTTTTGTTTTTGTTTTGTTTTTTGTTTTTTTGATCGATAATATTTAGCAGACAAAAATTCTTGTTTTTGTTCTTGTTTTGGTTTTGTTTTTTTTTTTGTTTTTTTTTCCAAAACAAATGTATTTTTTATCTTTAAACGATTCAAAGAATTTGAAATATATATTTTTTTTCAACTATTTTTTCCATTTTTTCCCCCATTTTTTTTTTTTTTTTTTTTTTTTGTCAAGAAAATTTGGAGAAAAGGTTTGTGTGCACCTCCAGCCCCATCAATTGCTTACAAACCCTCTTTATGCAATTATGAATTTAACGCCACATGTAGTTCTTTTGGGGGTCCGATTAATTTCTTATTTTGTCAATAAAAAAAAATAATTCTTTGGGTGCCTGCAGCTGTTTGCCTAACATTCATAAATTCATAGTTCTGTTAGTCTCACTGTTTTTCATGTATGATCTAGTTTTATTTTATTTATTTATTTATTTTTCTTCCAATATTTATCCGGAAGTCGTCTGCTTGTTGCCGTATGATTGGCTAAAAGGCTGATCGGCGTCTTACGTCAGATTACAGAAGAACTCAAGCGGTTGATATCATGTTCTTAGCAAAGCCGAGCGGGCGCTTAGATACGTCCGGTTAAAAGTTTGCTCAAGTACTCCTAAGTCATAGGAGGCCATGCACCGAGAAACTACCTCCTGTCGACAGGTAAGTTAATTGCTTATCGCATTAGCCGCTACCAATAGTAAGGAGTATCATAAATCGCATAAAAATGTTTGCTTACCGACCATGAACGCATTTGAGACGTAATGTTCAGACCTATCTTTTACAATTGACCTGACCCTCACGCTCACACGACAAGATCACATAATGACCTCATGGTATAAGTGTAACATAAAAAGTAAATACGAGGGTCGTTCCAAAAAGTTGAAGATCTACGAAGACGGGAGCAGTACCATTAAAACGAGCAACCAGACTTTATTTTTCTACATAGTCAGCACCATTCTCAATGCACTTTCACCAACGATGAACGATGGCTGTGCATGGGCGACTGGGGCACGATTTGTCATATCAGAGTAGTTTCAAAAGAAAAGACTCCGATTTTTTTTAACTCAAAAAGTTGAAAAACTACGAAGACAGGAGTAGTACCATTAAAACGAGCAACTTTTGGTGCTCCAGAATTTACTTTTCTATGTAGTCACCACCATTCTCAACGTACATTTGCCAGCAAGTTAGTTACGTATCTCTGCTTCTTACCCACGTCCATGGCGGGTTCCTTTCTTAGAGTCTCACGCTGTCAATAACTGCAGCAGAAAGATGAAATTTTCAGGTCATGAATGCACAAGTCCAATCATCGTAACAATGCAATATATATATATATATATATATATATATATATATATATATATATATATATATATTGCGTGTCAAATTATTAACGAGATAACGTTTTTTTATCAGTTTCAGAAACTTATCCGTAGTTTCGTATCAAAAGCTTCGGAAACGTTGGCAATGCTGAGCTGCGCGTACTGTGAAATTTTCGTACTGTTCAACACAATGTAAACAACATGCCATCGTAATTGCTGAATCCACGGTATTTGAAGTGTGTCGGATTATTAACAAGGCAGTTAGTTTCGTCAATAAAGTGGGTCGTAAAGGTAGTTTGAATAGTTTTGAAAAGATTACTATGACAGAACAGCTAGCAAAAGGTAAAACTACTCTCGAAATATCGAAAATGATAGGACAGTACCATCAAACTGTGAAGAACTTTGTCAAGGACCTTACAAAGATACGTAAGAGAGCTGATAAAGGTAAATCTAGAGTTGTTTCAGGCCGTTCTCTACTCCAAATTAAACGTGAAGTTGTTAAGAACCCTGGGCAGACAAGTTGAGAAATCTTTGGCCAAGCCGGATTGAAGAATGCCTCAAAAAGTACTCGATGTCGCCTTCTACAAGAAGTGGCAAAGTCTGTTAAGCCTGTGACATTAAAAAAGCCTCCATTAAAACAACATCACATACAAAACCGATTGAAATTGGCAGAGAACAACATGAAAACGGATTTTTCCAAAGTTTTGTTCATGGAGGAAGTGCGTGTCACTCTTGATGGCCCAGATGGCTGGAGCAAGGAATAGGCCCTAGATGGACGACATCGTTATCAGCGTTTAAGGCGCCAACAAGGTGGTGGTGGGATAATGATTTGGGCTGGGATTATCGGAGGTACTTTAGTTGGCCCATGGAGAAGGCGTAAAAATGACATCAAATACTTACATAGCTTTTCTGAAGGAGCACTTTGAACCATGGCTGAAGAAGCAAAGATTGACGTTCAGAAGAAACAATATTTTTATGCAGGATAATGCTCCCTCGCACGCATGCAGCAAACAAAAGAAAAGAGTATTTGCAACAACTGGGGTACTCTGGGCTACGGAAGATGGAGTGGCTTGCGAATTAACACAATTTAAACCCAATTGAGAACCTTTGGAGTATCATGAAGCGACGTCTCTATGCAAGTGGACGCCAAGTTAAGAGCAAAGATGGGTTGTGAGATGCTCTCCAAGAGTTATCGCGAGGATTAACTGTTGCCGAAATCACAAATTTGACTAATTCTGTGGACCAACGTCTTTTACAAGTCATTCATAAAAAGGATCGCATATCCCCTACTAATTATGCCAACGTAGAAATTGCTATGTAGTTATTGTGTTCTAAGCATTTTTCCTAGTTCATTTAATGTTTGAAAATCATTTCAATAAACAAGTTATATTGTGTTTTTTCGATAAACAGTCTATTGTGGGTTTTTTCTCAGCCTCGTTAATAGCTTGACACACTGAAATCAAGAGATATTCCTGTCTTCTTCCATAGTTTCGCTAATACTGCTTTAAATACTTTTATTTTCTGACTGGAGTAGCTGAATAGTACTGTAAGCCCTTTCTCAAAGTTTCATGGATTTTTATTCACTCGTTCCTTAAATATTGAAAAGAAACATGTAAACTCGTTAATAATTTGATACGCAGTATATATATATATATATATATATATATATATATATATATATATATATATATATATATATATACAGTTGCAGTTTGTTCGTTCACTCTTCTTAGTGTTTTGTGGCGAGACCCGTATAACCATATATAGTTGGAAGCTGCATTACTTAAAGTACTTTAATACTTAATTTTAATAAAATATTATCGTGACTCTGAATTCCTTCTTTCATTCATATAAGGAAAACAAAGCGTTATCGTTTATCAAATTTTTTAACCTAAAAATTGTAGAATTAAAAAGAAATAAGAATAGAAGTGTCCGTAGGGATGCCAGGGCTTGGATTATAAATGCTTAGGTGTACGCAGGAGTCTACAATGATTCTCGGGAAACGCCGGGTGTGCCTTGAAAGAGTTAAATATTACTAATTTGCTGAAATTAGTTCACTAAATGACACGTTAATTACAATACATCTCAGACATTCAGTGCCAAGTGCATCCTTGAGTCCCACTCTAAAAATTGAATATAATAAAATGTAAAAACGTAAACATAAAAAATGTACCATGGTGTTATGTGCTAAAGGTAGGAGAGAATTGGAGGCATAGATTTTGAAGGTGTTATTTGAGAATGTTTTACTCATCATCTCCTGACTGTACTGTCTACTCTGTTCGATTTTACCTATAAGTGTTGTTTTTTTTATATAGGAGTCACCACTTATTAAAGCCAACAGGCCACTCGAAGATAGGAGTTAATGGGTGTACAGTAGTCAATGGGACAATGTCGTTGTAATCGTTAGTGGCGTAAATTTGGTAAATTGGATTACTTAAGGGGAACGGCTTATCAAGAACTTGTTTACGTTGGACTTGAAGACGGCCATATTGTAGTCAGCTGGAAAGCAGGCAAACGGAAGAGAGTTCCACAGGCATACAGTTCTAAGAAAAAAAAGCTATGTTCATAGAATCTACGTTTAGGTTTAAGCACAGATAAAGAGTGGGGAGAATTATTGATAGTGGTTTCAGATAAACGAGTGTTTTCGTAAAAGTTTGACGTGGGGGTCATAGATTGGAGCTCTGACGAGCACTTGCCATGAAAATAACGATAAAGCAGTGATAGTATTACAACGTCTCTTCTGTGGGAAAGAGGTTGCAGGAATAAGAAAAGGGTATCCCCACTAGGCCACGAAGTCTATTTTGAACTCTGTCAAGGCAGGGTCAGCTGCTTCTAGCAGCTCCTGCCCAGACGTGAGGACATAGGTCAGAGAGAACGGTCACGTTTTATTCGAGAAAGTACCAGGAATTAAATGTCGTTGTTACCATGCGAAAAAAAGTGAGTCGATGTATTACTTGTCTCTAGTTTCTTGCGATGTTCTTCGCATATAACATGTTGGGTCGCTTGTGTAAACGTGTGTGCAACGTTACATATAAGGCCTCTCAATAAAATGTATACACTCTTTAAATTATCTCAACTTGCTACATGAATACGCTATGCCACGTTCCCAATAGATGTTTAGGAATACAAAATGGCACTTCCAGCAGGATGGAGCACTTCCCCACTATCACCATGACGTAATAGCATATCTTGATAGTCACCTGCGAAACTGATAGTTAGGAAGAAGAGGAAGTATCGAGTACTGTCCATCTCCCCATGGATTTTTCTCTTTGGGGGGGGAACATGGTAACACAGGGTTCACACCACAAAACGAACTACAATGAATGAGTTGAAAGCAACCATTGAAATAAGATGTGTCAATAATTGAACTGAATAGGGATGTTTTTTATTCAATCAGTGAGCGTTGACAGCAGTTCATGGACAACAATGGCCAATAATTTGAACACTTTCGATGATTAGCTGATTTCTATATTTGTTCACGGTATTTTGATGTATGAAACTTTTCTTTCTCATGATAAATGTTAGTTTTATGGTCATTTAAAGCGTGTATATATTTTATTGGGACACCCTGTATTAATACGATTTTAGAGCAGAATTCATTTGAGCACTTTATATGAAACCGTGGCATGTTAGTAACGAGACGATCATCGTGTGAACAGTAACAACTCATTCTAGAAACATAGATAAAGGAATATGTTTGGCTAATTCGCGATGGAACTAATCTCGTCAATATTAACTACTGCAGTATTATTTTGTGCGTGTGTTAGTAATGGGAGAGTGGTTAGCGCAAATTCTTACACAACTACTCTGTTGTTATCTGTCATCAGTCAGCTTTTAACTTTGAAGTATGCCAGTGAGGATTCATTTGTTCGTGGAATTTGAACAGAAGACGGGTTGAATGCGGGGGATTCGTGTCTTATTTTAAGGAGTGAACTAGGGCAGAATCGATACGATCAGCTTCTGCCTCGGTATTCGAAGTAGGGTTTACCGGGTGTCCTGGAACGATTACACCATTTCGTAACAACAACCCCCCTCACCACCACCACCCTTATACACTCTCTACCCGACGACCGCACTGAATGACACGAGTTGTAGCCAAGACCGAAATCAGAAAGTCTACATTCCAGACTCCAAAGTCTGACGCCAAGACGATACAAATAGTTGAGAATTGCAAGAAGCGCATCACACTATAGAATACTAGAAATAACATGGTTCAGTTGCCTCCTCTCTCTCTCTCTCTCTCTCTCTCTCTCTCTCTCTCTCTCTCTCTCTCTCTCTATCTATCTCTCTATCTCTCTCTATCTATCAATCTATCTCTCTATCTATCTATAATGGAAACACCTTGTAAATTAAGCATCAATTAATAAGTGTCTTAAACCTATAAAAAAATAGAAAATGCCAAAATGATGGTTTCATGTTTGCAGCAAGATACGAGTCTTCCTGGCGTGGTCCAGGAATGTCTGCAGAGCCCTTGAAAGTAAAATATGCTGGTGGAAGACTTTTTCTGACCCGCCCCCCCCCTCTTTTCAACACTGGTCATATCAAGATAATTCAGTTGCACTGAATTATGTTCTGCGTAATAAAGAACATGGTGTGTATTTAAAATTGCACTTTATTAAAAAATTACAGAAAAAATTTATGATGTCCGCACTCGTCGTAGAATAAAGATATCATATGCAAAGAAATTGCATAAATTAATCAAGTTATTTTTATTTCATTAAGAATATCAAATTTTGTTAGGAAAACATAAGGAGGCAGGGAACAGCCATATTATTTTATATTTTGCCAAAATTCAAGGGCGACAATTCAATTCGATTGCAGAGATTTTGTTTGTATTCAAAATCATTAAAGCTTTTTAATCGCTAAAAATCGTAAAATTTGTTTTTATTTTAAAAAAAAAAATTTACTGGATCAATTTATGCGATTTTTGGAATATGACATATTCGTCCCGTCACGACTACGTACATCATAAAAAGTTTTTCTGTGTATTTGTTTTTTTACTCAAGTGTAATTCTAAATAGGCTCCATAGTCTTTATTACTAAGAACATATAATATAGTGCAATTGAATTATCTAGATATAACCAGTGTTGGAATGATGGGGGGACAGAAAAGATCTTGCACCAGCACATTTTTCTTCTCCCAAGAGCTCTGTAGACATTCCTGCCAGAAAGACTCATATCTTGCTGAAAATATGAAAACATTTTGGTAATTTTTCAATTATTATAGAACACCTATAAATTGATGCAAAATTCACAGGGGTTTTCCATTGTTTTGTGCCAAAGCTTATATATATATATATATATATATATATATATATATATATATATATATATATATATATATATATATATATATATATATATATATATGTATATATATATTATTTCATATGTATATATATATTATTTATATATATATATTATTTCATACATATATATATATTCTTTATATATATATATAATCATCAGCCACTCTGATGAGTCGTAGACGACGAAATACGTGTCAGTGGATAATTACATTTTTAAAAATAATATATATATATATATATATATATATATATATATATATATATATATATATATATATATATACCGCTCCCCATGTGGGGACATCAAATTGGTTAAAAACGGAAAATTATTCCCAACTCGCATTTAGGTAAAAATGCACTTTCGTAAACAATTGAATTCATTCAAAACATATCGCTAAAACCAAAACAAAAACAACATCTATATATATATATATATATATATATATATATATATATATATATATATATATATATATTAGTATATTTAGGCAGCATTTTTTCTTTTATGCACGTTTCATTAAATAGCACAGATAAATCTTGCTTGTTTTTCTTGTAATCCTCTGTCGCACCATTTTCCGAGCGTTTTTTCCAAGTGAAAAAAGAAATTTCCCATAATCGCGACGTTTTCGACCTCCATTGGTCATCCTCAGGCGGGTAGTAAAAAATAAAAAATGAAATTGAAAAATGAAAGTAGCGAAATGAAATGAAAAGACGATTAAAAGATGATTAAAAGACGATTAAAATCGCTTAAAATCACTAAAATACTCAAAAGCACTTGAGCGTGCCCTCCGTTTCGCCTGAGGATGACCAATGGAGGTCGAAAACGTTCGCAATTATGGGAAATTTCTTTTTTCACTCGGAAAAAACGTTCGGAAAATGGTCCGACAAAGAGAAAAGGAGGATTACAAGAAAAACAAGCCAAAGTTATCTGTGATATATATATATATATATATATATATATATATATATATATATATATATATAATGGGTTAATACCTTCCAACGAAAGAAAGATGTATATTTTAATAAGGGAGTAGTCACCAACAATGTGTATTTTTTAACATTATTTTATTATTCCGTGTCTTGGTTTTTCATTGAGAATTATGTTTGGATCATTGTAATAATGTTTTTAAGCCATTGAAATCGTTGTGAGGGATTCCTAAAAAATGATTGTGAGGGTCGTTAGTTTCGTTGATTCGGTTGGGAGGTTGGTTGTGTCGTTTTGTGGGGATGTATGGGTTATGATGGTACCTGGGGTATTCGGATTGGTTGTGTTTGTGTGGGGGTATTTTTGGGGTCGGTTTTGTACTGTGGGGTACTGGGGGTGGGTGTTGTAAAGATTGTTTTGTATTGGGTGGTATCTATAGGGATGGTTTAGTTCCATTGGGTTGTTACGGTGGGGGTTGATAAGTAGGGGGATTTTTTGGTGGTTTGTGTGGGTGGGGTGGGGTAAGAGATAGTGGGTTCTTGGCTGAGTTGGGTGACGTGGTTGGTAGTAACTATTTTCGTATTGTTGTGGGAGGTTGTATCTTTTAGTGTTGTCATGTGGTAGTGGGTTGTCGGTTGTTGATATGTTGTTTTTTGGAGCATTTTGGTAGTAGTATTTGTGTTTGTATGATGTCTGTGTTCTTGTGTGGATGTGTGGTGTTCTATATGGGAGTTTTTGTTGAGTTTGTTGGTGGGGATGGGTGTATGGTATGAATATGTTCCGGTCGTTTCGTTGTGTGTGTTTGGGTCTGTTGTGTGGGTATGTTTGAGAGTGATGTGTGTCTCGTTTCTTACCTTTGTTTTGGAATCTCTCCAGCAGTTGAAATCGGGTATGTTTCGGTTTTTGGTAGGTTTGACTGGTCATGTTCGGTACTTGTTCGTTTTTTTCTTTTTCTGGAAGATTCTTTAGCCAGGTTATCTTCCTTTCGATAATTCTTTTGGATTTTTCCTCCTCCTCTCTGCATTCACACTCCCAAAGTCCAATAAGGAATTGGTGGGTCTCCTTGGGGCATAGTTTTCTGATGTCGGTGAGTATTTTATCGTCGATTTTCGTGTATTCCTCTGTGAGGTGCATCTTTCTGTCCTCCTGTATTTCGATTTCAGCTTGTAGTTTTGATATGTTTAGGGCTTTTTTTTTATTGTTTCTGCTCCTCTGTGTCTTGTGGTGTGACTTTTTCTCGGAATTTGTTTGGGATAAACTGCTCCTCCATGGTTAAAAATGTCCTGTAGGTTAGGGCGGTGTCGCTGCATTTGACTGCACAGTAGTAGGCCATTTTTCTCTTTTTAATAAGAGTTTTCCATGTTTTGAGGTTTTTTTCTTTTGTTTTAAGCGCTTCATTCCGGATATGTGGTTCCTTTAGATGTTCTAAATGTTCTTGTTTTTTTTTAGGAGAACTATAATTTCGTCGATGTTGGTTAGTATCTTATCCTGTTGGTGGGATATCATGAGGATTATCCTGTCCATCTTTTCATTCAGTTTTAGAATTTCATCCTCGAGATGTTTGGTTTCCATGTTGAATGTTGTTTGGGATTCTGGTGTATCCTCTACAGGTTTTTTGCGTGTTGGTGGCATTCTGTCGTTGTAGTTAGATATATTTATATAAAATGGGTTAATAAATTCCAACGAAAGAAAGATGTATATTTAAATAAGGGAGTAGTCACCAACAATGTGTATTTTTTAACATTATTTTATTATTCCGTGTCTTGGTTTTTGTGTGTGTGTGTATATATATATATATATATATATATATATATATATATATATATATATATATATATACTATCGTTATTTTCATGACAAGTGCTCATCTGAGCTTCAGTCTATGGTCCCCTCTCGCCAAACTTTCACGAAAAACATTCGTTTAGCCAAAACCACTATTAATAATTTCCCACACTCTTTATCTGTGCCTAAACCTAAATGTAGATTCCATGAACAAAGCTTCTTTCTTAGAACTGCACGCCTGTGGAATTCTCTTACGTTTGCCTGCTTTCCAGCTGACTACAATTTGATTGTCTTCAAGTCCAACATAAACAAGTTCTTGATGGACTGTCCCCCTAAGTAATCCAATTTACAAAGTTCACACTACTTACGTTTACAACGCTATAATCAAAATGACTAAGGTATACCCATTTACCCTTATCCTTGAGTGGCCCCCGCGACTTGATAAGTAGTTACTACTATGTAAAAAAAAAGTTTATTTTTCGACAAGGAATACGAATAAAATTCAATAAAATTTTTCTTATTCCATGGAGTTTCAATGAATGGCTCATATCACAAGAGAAAACGTAATGAGCAAAATGATATTTATAGGCAGGCTATAAATTTTGATGGTTAGTGCATGAATTTAAAACTAAAACTCATGAAAGAAATCAGATTTATAGGAAAGCTGATAAAATGTAGAAAAGTTATGGGTTAAAAGAATATTACAAATGAAGTTCAGGCTTGATAATGGAAAATTAAAAAGAGTGGTATAATCCAAAGAAAATGATATAGTTGGATAGTCAGATTCACAGGTGTATATGCGATAGTCAAAAAGAAATTGACATCCAAATTGCAGTGGGATGAAATCCAATGCGAAGATAGCATTCAAATTTGCAGTAAGAATAAATTCAAAAAATCAAAACGCAAGAGAAACAAGTCAGCCAACGAATTCAATGTCGGGAGGGAGGAAATTGCGAGTCGATAAGTATTCTGGCGGTCCCTATTTCTAGTTGTAAAGATAATGTAACCCCCCCCAAAAAAAAAACAAGTGAAGCATGCGTGGTCTCCCGTGAGTGTCCAGTGAACGAGGCATAAAAAATGACTAAGTTCAGCATTTAGCCCTAGAAGTCACCAAGGGACGTCAAATCCTGATGCATTTTTAGGCCTTAACATATGTAAATTTGAGTTCTGCACCATGTAAAAAAAAGAAATGACTAAGTCCATCATTTGCTCCCCCCCCCACCATTAAGCCCCAAAATTTCCCAAAAGCTTAACATATTTAAATTTGAGTTCAGCACCATGCAAAACTGCTAAATAGACATACACAAAAAATTTTGGACAAATATGGCAAAATAGTCCCCAAAATGGAGTGTTTTTAATTAGCTCTAAAAGAGCCCTTGGGGCACACCCAAGAGTTATTGCAAAGTATAGACAAACAAATTTGTATAGAAATCAGTTAGTTACAACTTTTCAGAAAGTTTTATAAAAAATCCAAGGCATCATTTTTTTTTTCTTTTTAATAAGCACAAAAGTGTCAATTTTAACCATTTTAACCCGAAAGGCACCTTTAGGGGGTGGGGACAACCGAAGTTTTTTCGGAAAATCCGCTCTGTTATTTTTTTGTCTCATATCATGTTTAATGTTTGTGCAAAATTTCCAAAATTTTCAAGGCGTAGTTATTGAGAAAAGTGCGGACAGAAGAACGGATGCACGGACAAGGGTGAATTTACAGGTCCACACCCCTTTTGTAAGGGGACAAAAAACTGATATTTCGTTACCGGCTAAGAAAAAGAAACAACATGCTTTCATCGGCTGACAGGATATAAAATAATTTTAATAAAGTATAAAAATAAAAATAAAATATATTTTTTATAAAATATAAATAATAATTTTCTTGTAATAATAATTTTAATAATAACAATTTTCTTGTTCATTGCTTCTCTTCAAATGTTGCTATAGATAGTCGCGTCGTCAGTGTAACTGCTAATGAATGATCTTAAAATGTGATTTGGAAGATCATTGATGAAGATCGAGAAGAAGATAGAAGCACCAGCATTGATGCTATGAGCTTCGAACTTTTGCCCATCGACGACTACTTTTATTAACTAAGTAGAGAGAATGGATTTGATGGTTCAGTGTCCATTTCGATATATTCCATAGCTAAAAATCTTGTGACGTAGAAATTTATGCCAAACCTATCAAAGACCTTTTATATGTCAAGAGCTATTGCTTTAAAAACATGCGCATCAATACTCTAGTGACAGTCGAAACGCCTAGTGTTATTGACATTCGATTGTTTTCTTTTTCTTTTTTTCTTTTTTTTTTTTTTTGTCTCCTGACAAAAGGAGTGTGAACCTGTCAAATCACCCTTGTCCGCTCGTCCGTTCGTCCGTCCGCACTTTTCCCAATAACTGCGCCTCGGAAGTTTTTTTAAATTTTGCACAAATGTTAAACATAATATGAGTAAAAAAATTAGAGAACGGATTTTCCGGGAAAACTTCAGTTGCCCTCCTACGGGTGCCTTTCGTGTTAAAATGGTTAAAATTGACACAATTGTGTTTACAATTGATGCCTTGGATTTTTATACAGCTTTCTGAA
>NC_136495.1:113650923-113693423 GCF_053919585.1 Euprymna scolopes
TTTTAAATAATTCCATACGTTTTTGTGGCATTATTTCCAAGTTTAAAACAGAATTTTATTGCATATCGTTCTTCTAAAGTGTCCTCACGTCCAGATTGATTTTTTGAAATTCGCCAGCTGTGACAATCAGGCTTTAGTAGAGGGAAAATCTAGTGATAGATGCACTAGCCCAGATGTGGTAACAATATTCTATGCATGGGAGAATGGTGGCTTTGTAGAGATACAGATACTCTCAGATGTGAGTAGTTTTCTAGCATGATAAAGGAAGCCCACCTCTCTTGCGGCAGCCTTCCCAATATTCGCAATGTATTTGTTCCAGTTAATATTTCCTGTGAATGTTAAACCAAGGAGTTTGAAGAAAGAATGCTCGGGTAGAGGCTTATTTGTCATGGATATTGGCGGTTGGAGTGGCTTCTTGTAATTGTTGAAGGAGAGCAGCTTAGTCTTACTAGCATTAAACGTTACCATCCATTTACAATCCCATTCCACTATGGTCTGAAGGTCATTTTCTAAGGATTCAGACATTGTATTAGATTTGTGTACGTTCGTTCTTTGTCATGCATGTTATAGAGCGTTGAATCATCAACAAATATACCCATCTCGGACACAATATTATCGGGAGGTCGTTAATGAATATCAGAAATAATAGTTGTTCAAGGATCGACCCCCAAGGCACTCCCGCATTAATGTTATGCTACTTGGATGTATGAATGTTATGCTGCTTGGCTATTATTATTATTATTATTATTATTATTATTATTATTATTATTATTATTATTATTATTATATTATTATTATTATTATTATTATTATTTTATTATTATTATTATTATTGTTATTATTATTATTATCATTTTTATTATTATTATTATTTTTATTATTATTATTATAATTATTTTATCATTATTATTATTATTTTATTATTATTATTATTATTATTATTGTTATTATCATTATTATTATTATTGTTATTATTGTTATAATTTTTATTATTATTATTATTATTTTATTATTATTATTATTATTGTTATTATTATTATTATTATTATTTTTATTATTATTATTATTATTATTATTATTTTTATTATTATTATTATTATTATTTTATTATTATTATTATTTTTTATTATTATTATTTGTGTTTGAGCGATTAATCGGAAGCGAAATTGGGAATTTAAAAATCGGAACTTTTTTGTGGTATTGGAATCGGTATCGGAATCGGAAAATTTGGTGGCTATTTTCCGATGCCAAAACGATTATTATAATTGACTTTTTATTTAATTTTGTTTAAAAAAAATCTTTTACTGCTGATAGCAATAATAAAATAATGAATATTTATCAATTTTAAACTATTAGTAAAACTAAAACAAATAAATCATCTTAACAACTGTATCTTTATGTTTAAGAAAATATCTGCACATTTAACATGTGTTTTTATTGTAAACATTAAAAACAAAAACTTTAGAGTTAAATATTTCGAGATTTATAAAGAATCGGAATCGGAATCTGTAATTGTATCGGAATCGGGAAATTAGTACAGAATCGGTAATTGTATCGTTATCGGAAAAAATATTGCAATCGTCCTATCCTTAATATATATATATATATATATATATATATATATATATATATATATATATATATATATATATATATATATATAATAGTCATATTTCTATCTGTTTGTTTGTTCACAATTTGATTAATACGTACAAAAGGTACACTGTTTAACAAATCAGTTTTCATATTGAAAAACGGACATTTGCACACTTTCATTCAAACATGATTTCTATATATACTTTTTATTCAAAGGAAATCTACATTCAAGGAGTAACCTCATTTGCAGATTACATTAAAGAAAATCTATTTTAATAATTAGTTCCATGTTATAAACTGCTTGTTGTAATTGGAAACAAAAATGGATGGTAACATTCAATGCTGCCAAGATTAAGCTCCTTCACTTTAATAATTACAAGAAACGTTCTCAAGCACCAATATCTATGACTAAAGATACATTACCTGAAAGTACTTCGTTCAAACTTCTCGGCTTAACGTTCACAGGGAACATGAGTTGGAACAGACACATCGAGAGTATTGCCACGCTGCGAAGGTGGTCTCTCTCTCTCTCTCTCTCTCTCTCTCTCTCTCTCTCTCTCTCTCTCTCTCTCTCTCTCTCTCTCTCTCTTTCTCTCTCTCTCCCGTGCTAAAAAGTTACTTACGCCTGAAAGTATCCTGTATCTCTATAAGGCCACCATTCACCTATGTATGGAGTATTTTTGTCACATTTGGGCTGGTGCATCTGCTACTAGTCTCTTACTCCTGGACAGGATTCAAAAGAGAGTCGCCAATCTGATAGGTTCTGACCTATCATCTAAGCTTCAACCTCTGTCCTATCGACGAAATGTTGCATTTCTTTACCTGTTTTACAAGTATTTTAATGGTGGATGTTCTGACGAACTACAAGCCCTTGTGCCACCTCGATATAAATACTCCCGACAAATCCGACAAGCAGCAAATTCCCACCCCTACACAGTAAATATCCCTAGATGTAAGAAAGACTTCTACTCTAATAGTTTCTTCCCCAGAACGGCTAGACATTGGAACTCCCTTCCGGGTTACTGCTTTCCCAACTCTACTGACATGCAGAAGTTCAAGTGTAATGTGAACAGACATTTTGCTACTCAACTCCTTACATAATATCCCTGCATCATATGTCCCCGATAGTAACCCCTTACATCAAAGTGGCGCTGTGCCTTGTTTCGGGTGAAAATGCAATTAAAAACAGAATTGTTTTATTTAGAAATATTATTGGAAGTTGATTCATTTAATTCAATTTATGTTGAATTGCATTTAATTCCAATAATTATAAGCCGACACTAGTTGCCTTTAAAAACAGAAGTAAGTTTATCAATTTAAGCTGTGACAGTTACCGGCCCTTTAAACTATGAGAGTTATTTCCCTTCAATTTTTATAGATAAAAATGGATGTTTCTTATGCTTACATAAATTCAAAATCACTTTCAGGAAAATCGTAATAAATTAGAATATTCGGGCTATCTTAAATAGTATGAGACTAAACTCTCTGCCTGTCAATATGATTCAGCTTGGCAATGCCGGGTATATACAGCCAGCATATATCTATCTATCTATCTATACTCCTATAAATGTGTTGTGTTTTTGTGTATTAATATTCAAATTAAATAAAAAAAATTTTTAGAAAGAAAATACAATTTTGTTATAAATGGGCCGTGGAATTGCATTCACTAGCAAAATATCTAGCGTATTTGCATATTCTTTTAAACATTCATTTTAATTAATTCTCTATTAGTTTTTCGGTTTTCTTTAGTTAACTATTACGTAACTTGCGTAAAAAAGTTATAGGAAACACAAGCCTCTTTCCATATATATAATTATTTTTTTTACTATAATAATTAAATACCTACAGACATAAGTGTTTCATCCTTTCGGAAATCTTCAGTGCAGGGTGTCACGATTAATACCAGTCGAACGATTTGAACCCCGCAACACGAGACATCTCTGGCTTGATTAGCGAAGACCTAATCCATTCGGCTACCAATAAACCGCGTGAAGTAACGTTGAATTTAAACATCTTATTTTTAAATGTTCATTTACGTCAGCCAGACAGTGATCTAATCGTTATACGATGACCTATGCATAAGAGCTAAGTTGACCGGCTTTAATTCAACTGAAAGGGCTCAACGATAAGAAACGAATTTCTTAAAGGGGCTGTCATAATTATTTTTTTACTATAATAATTACATACCTACAGACACTAGTGTTTCATCCTTTCGGGAATCTTCAGTGCAGGGTGTCACGATATATATATATATATATATATATATATATATATATATATATATATATATATATATATATATATATATATATATATATATATATATTAACTTCAACAGCCAAACAACGTCGGAGCCCGCAAGAGCCATAACAGTCAACGAATCGAAAGTCCAAGACTCGAATTATATATATCATTATGATATTGAACTGCCCAGGTTGTATGATATCCTTTTTTTATGACTTTTAAGCACCATCTAAATAACTTTCAAATAACATTTTGAACATATGTGCTGAAAAGCAAAATACTTGTTTATTCAAAGCTGAACATTTTGCTAATTGCATTTAATTTCCTCTGATGATATGAGCCGTGATTGAAAATAATTAATGATTAAGGAAATAAATATAATTGTTCTCCATATATTCATTGTTTCAAGCAATAAATTCTTAATTTAAATATATTTGTATATATTTTAATCTACAGAATTTAACTTTAATCATTAAACTTATATATCTATATATCTATAAAAGTGAACGTGCCTGTATGTCTGTGTGTCTGTCTGTGTACATTTCCCTATGCAACAATTCTGCCGACAATTTTGGGTCTAAACACTTGAAATTCTAGATATAGGTTCCTTGGACATGGATCTAACTTAGTAACTTGATTTGAGCCCAAAAGAATAAATCATAGCTCAGACATTAACATCAAAGGAAAAATAAATCGTAAACTAAGCGTTTTGGTTTCGATTCTCGGTGGTGGCGCACGAGTCATTTTCTTTTTAACTTTCTTTTTTTCTTTTTAACTTTTTAAATCATGATTATATACTGAGTCCAATCTATTATATATATCAAAGTTAACGTGTGTGTGTGTGTGTGTGTGTGTGTATGTGTGTGTGTGTGTGTGTGTGTGTGTGTGTGTGTGTGTGTGTGTGTGTGTGTGTGTGTGTGTGCATTTTCCCATGCAATAACTCAATTTGCAGTCTACAGACTCGAAATTTTATATACAGGGTACTGGGATTTGGGAAAGTCTTTGTAATTAGATTTCGGCCAGAAATTTGGCTGTTAATTTGGCAAGGTTCAACGATTTGACCTTTGAGAACTCTACCAAACTCTTCCGCCAATTTTGGGTCTAAACACTTGAAATTTTAGATATAGTTTTCTTGGACATGAATCTAACTTAATAACTTGATTTGAGCCCAAAACAATAAATATTAAAGGGTCATAATAGGGGTCAAAGTTTTTAAAAAATTGACCGTTTTTTTCTGTTTTTGTTTTTGTTTTTTATTTTTTTGCTTAACATACACCCCCCCAAACACCCGGGCAACGCCGGGCTGAAATGCTAGTATATAATAATAAATACGAAATCTGCAATAATCAAAATATCATATTTAAACGTATTTTACAACCGGGCAATGTTCCATGTTAATATTTTCCAGAGGTAAAGTAACCAACGAATTTTTAACAAGGTTTATACAATCGTGCTCAATATCAAAATAGAGTAAGATATACTTTTTATTTGTTTTGCGTAGGCATTTATATGTCGTCATATTAATGCGACATATAAATGCTTACGTAAAAATAAATAAAAAGTAAATAATGATAATTATTATTCTTTTGTTCCTACAGAGACAAGTGTTTCATGCTTACGAAATCATCAGTGTAGGATGACAATTACTACCGGTCAGGAGATTCGAACCCAGCCACAAAGCTACCTCTGATTTCCATTTGCTAAGCCTCTACTTCCGAAGCAAACAATTAAAAAAAAAAGTTAAAATACGGTGGGAGCGTGCGATATATAGGCATTAAAGTAGTTAGATGCCTATACGTGGGCAGTAAGATTGCATTTTTTTTTTTTTTTTTTTACGTCCGGTTAACGTTCCTTTTTGTCGAATAACTTAAAGAAGAACGTGTTTAATGGAAGAAAAATGGCTAAGCGGGAAAAATAGCAAACAAATGTTTAAAAGAAAATTTAATGGTGGAGACACGAGGTACAGAAAAAAAATGAAAAGATTAAGAAGCTGAAGATTGTTAGGAGGTGGGCAAATTTTATTTAAAAAATAAAAAAAATAATAATAAAAAAACGGCCAATGATGACATCGGCACAAACATCCGCCGAATAAAAAAGGGGTGTAAGTACCCAGATAGCATCACCGGCTGTTGTTCAGGTTGTGAGCTCTAATGTTTAGACGGGGTTAAGGAATAGGGCTTCATGGATGGTGAGGGGCTTTTGATGGGTCCACAGTGAGTTACATTTTTTGTTATTGTTATTTTTTTTATTTTATTTATTTATTTATTTTTTTTTTTTTTTTTGTTAGGGGAGGAGGTATTCTGAGGTAAACCAATTGGGGGACGGTTTCGGAATTATCCGCTGAGTCTTGACATTGGGTTAGGGTTGCTGTGTTAGGCGGCCAGATGCGACGAGGAACACCTGGAAATTGAAAAAGGCTCAACAGAGAGAGGGATAGTTTTAGGAGTGGGAGGAGAAAATAAAGAAACGAAAAAACGAAAGAAAAAAAAGGGAGAGGGTGGATTTGTAGCCACTACCCACTTCCGTCCTTGTCCTTTTCTTTCTTTTTCTTCTTCTTTCGCTTCTTTGTTTCTTTTTGCTTTTCCTTTTCCGTTTTCCTCTTGTTCTTCAACTACTACCACTACTACCACTCACTCTTCTCAATCTTCTCCCTCTTCTTTCTTTCTTTCTTTCTTTCTTTCTTCTTCTTCGTATTTCTTATTTTCTTCTCCTCTTTCTTCACATTTTCGCCTTCTTTTTTATTAACCGATTTCTCTTCCTGCTTTCTGTACATTCTTCATTTCCTTCGGCTCTTCCTGTTTATTCTCCTCCTCCTCCTCCTCCTCCTCTTCCTCCTTTTTCTTCTTTATATTCTGCTTATTTGTCATGTCATACTCGCTTTTCTCCCTCCTTATTCTCTGCCTTCTCTTTGGTCATATTCTTATATTGTTAGCCTCCTTCTGCTCCCCCTCCTCCTCCTTCTTCTTCCATCGTTTCTCTTTACCCAACTGGCAAAGGTCAACCTTGAAATCCGAGAACTGTGAGAATCGTTTGTGAACGTACGGTCAAAGACGAAGTAATAAAAAAAAACGATCTTGTTTTTGTTTGTTTGTTTCTGAAAGGGGAAAGGAAGAGGAAAACAGAAGGAAGCGTACAAGTGGGCGGAGGAGGAAATTGACGTTTATGTTAGAAAGTGAAGAGGCGGGTGAGGAAGGGGGATATTGTTCTCTCTCTTTTCAATTTTATTATCATTTAGTTCAAGCTGGGGAGTGGGCATCCTACCGGATGCCAAACATTCATTTGCTCTCTCATAATTTCAACCGAGAGATCTTTTGAAGAGTCTAACCGTTCCTTTTGAGTGCAATTGTCTGGATCTCTCTTGCACTTGTTTCACCGAGTATATTTGCGAGGTAGATTTTTTTTTCCATGTGTCCAGTTGCTCCTGTAATTACTGGAATGATAGAGATCTTCCTAAGATTCCAGTTTCTTTTCATGTCGTACATAAGACCTTGGTGTTTCGTTATCTTTTCTCTCTCATCTCTGTTTAATCCAGCATCATTGGGAACACTAACTTCTACTAAGGTTGCTTCTTTCTCCTACTTGTACCATATCACTATGTCAGGTTTAATAGCTCCGTTTTCTAGGTATATGTGGCGGATGGTGTATGACTAATTTCCAACTGTCTTGTGGTGGGTGCGCGTGCGCGTGTGTGTGTGTGTGTGTGAATAATTATGTAGCCGAAAGAAAGAAACGAAACAAATGTTTTTATGGTTGGTTGGTTGTTTTTGTTTTACGGCATATCAACCCTTTTCATGTTATTTAATGCCGAATCCAGTTATTTTGAAGCAAAAATAACTTTTAATAGAACTTTTTTTTTTCAAGTCATTTTCTATTTAACCCATAGTTGGGACCCTAACAGGTACTACCACTCCGAGTCAGAGTGGATCTGGGAGCAATGGTAATTAAAGGGTGGCTCCATACTCCCCAAAGCCCGCAAGCTGGGGCCTCACCATCGGATATAGTTTAAGATCATATCCATGACCCAAATGCTTTGTAGAAGAGAACGCGAATGAATACGTTTATAAGTGGCCATTTTTTTTTAATGCGCGAACCTAATACAAAAAAGATTTATTTTAACTTATTCGTATTCAATTGCTTCCTCACGAGAGTAATATGCTACACAAGGTCGTTTTTAATAAAAGGGAAAACCATCTCCCCAAAAAAGGAGCACTCTGGCAGTAAGCAAAAATAAAAATTGCCTTAGTATAGAAAGGTTTCTCCTACATTGACTGGGGACAAACTTACGTATAGCATCAGAACAGATATTACACTCGGATCTCAGCCTGAAGGCCAGTTACGTTAATCCTGACTATACTAATATATTCAACGAAAGCGTCACGATTGCATTTATTGTGCACTACAACATTTGGGTTCGTACTTACATTATTTTATTCAAGCAAAATAAATGTACATTCATAACAATGTTTAAAAAAAAATAATAATCATCATAAAGTTCATTCTTTGCCTTAACTTAAGCATGAAGACCGAATCGCTTTTTTGCGACGGGGTGGGAGTCGATAGTCATCTATTTTTGTTAAAAACTGTTGGGCTTACCTTACACTAGAACTAACGCCAAGATACCACATACACTCTGTGACTTGATTTTGCTTAGATGGTTCCCGGTTTGACTTGATACGGATGTTTTGATCTCTTTTCACACACATTAAAATAAGATCAGCAAATGTGTGGCGAGTAATCTGGTGTCGCTAAGGTAAAAAAAAATAATAAAACACCCTGACTTTATCCATTTTAAAAAGGAATTGTTTCAAAAAGCAAATGTTATTGTACCGTCGACTAAAGCAGTACATTTTAAATAGATGCATCTTAAAAAGTTAAATTCGCTTTATTGACTTGAAGAATGTTTAACTTGCAATTAATTTTATAGTGTAAAATTATAGAATATTTTTCGTTTAAAAAAAAAGAGTCACATTGACACATTGCTATTTTAAACGCATAAACAAAGAAACGTATACGTTTTATTTGTTTAAACAATATTTAGCTAGGTATGACTATATAATAAAGGCGGAAATTTCGACTCCCGTAACTGATTATAATGGTAAAAACTTGTAAAATAAAATTGATTAATCTTAATTTTTTGCAGTATTCTTCATAAAAAAGATTCTTAAAAAGTCTCTTTTTTTTACTCACTGTAAAACTGGTGAATTAAAAAAAAAATCCACAAAAACCTAAAAAGGGAAAATTGGAACCGCATGTTATTTCTATATATTTTGATCAAGACAATGAAAACATCTCTATTTTTAAAATTCCCTCAAAAATCGATTAATTGATCAATTTCGTTAATTTTTTGTAACAGACATATTCGAGAAAAGCTGAACTATATATAAACTTTAATAAAATATACAAAAATATTTAATTTGCTCTTTCCCCAATGCGATCTTAGAAATTTTTTCGGTTTTTTTTTTTTTTTCGTTCATATTTTTTTTTTTGTTTTTTTTTTCAGGCATATTTAAAAAAAAAAAAAAAAAAAAAAAAAAAAGGCTAAACTATATATAAACTTAAATAAAATAATACACAAAAAATCTTCATATTTTGCCCCCCAACGCGATCTTATCATAACTTGGGGGGGGGGGGCTCACATCTTAGTTTTTTACACATTAAAATATATTGAAATGATGAAACAAAATATATTTAATTTTGAGTAACAAACGTTGCCGATTTACACGATTTTCATCAAAGTTTCGAAAAAAAAGTTGGGAAATATATTAAAATTCAAGTTTTACGGATTTTTAAAATATTATTTATTATTTACATTTGACAGTTTTTATTTGTGTGCAATTTCAAACGATTTCCGAAATCATTTCTTTTTTATTTCTTTATTTTTTTTTTTTTTTTTAGTGATTGAATTTTTCAAGGTTCGTGAAAATATGTGAAAGATCCCGTCATTTAACTTATTATGAATATACAGGAAATCTTGCTGTTAATAATTAATATTTAAAAAAATCAATGCCGTTTTTGAATAGTGAATAATTAAAACTGTATTTAAAAATCTAACGTGCATAGTTTTTTCGTGTGGAAGGTCAATGACGCGGCAATCTGTTCACACGTCGCTGATAAAAATTGTAGCGTTACTCGTTTCTTTTGTCAGAAGAAAATATAATTTCTAAACTAAGTAACTGAAACAATTATGATTTAAGCGTTAATTAAATTTATTTATGCACGATATTTTTTACAATTTGTTATTATTAAATAAGGTAACTAGTTTATAAGTCCATAGAAAACTTTTGAATTGAAAATAAGTTTTCGAAAGTTAATTTAAGGATTGAGTTAAAAAAAATTTTAAATAATAAAGCTCAGTTGTAGGAATTAAAAACTGATATTCCCTTGAATAAAGAGGAATTAAATGAAAATAATTTAAATATTACTTTTTTCGGGCTAGAAATTGCGATATTGAAAATTAATAATAAAGAAAATTCTGTCAGTTACGGGATTCCATATCAAACCGGAAGTTAATTGTGTTAGGTGTTGTTTGCTAAAATATGAAAATTTTCTTGATATATATATCTATATATGTTTGTTTGTTTTTTATATTTCAAGCCAAAGGTAAGACTTTTACTGTTATACAAGATTAAGTATACGTCGAAAATAAGTTATTACTTTTATTTATAACGGAGAGCAACGAAACTTAGAACAGTTATTAGCCTTTCTCTACACAGGAACCACCCAGAGTTATGCATTTCTCCCATCGTTTGATGCAGCTCTGGAGACCGTTTTTTGTAGAACACCCCAGGTTGGTCCTCCAACCACGACGTGACTTTAGAAATCAAGACTGCATCATCTGGGAAACGCTTTCCTTTCAAAAACAACTTCATGGATGGGAAGAGGTGAAAGTCAGAGGGTGCAAGGTCAGGAGAGTGGGAGGATGGGGAAGGATTTCATAACCACACGCCCGTGCTTCTGATCTGGTGACATGCGAGTTGTGGACCGGAGCGTTGTCCTGCAGGAGGAGGGTACCTTTGCTGATCTTGCCCCGCCTCTTGATTTTGATAGCTTCCCTTAATTTCCTCAAACGTGAAGCATAATAGGCTCCTGTAATTGTGGTACCCTTTGCCAGGAAAGCCGTCATCACTACTCCGTCCTGGTCCAAGAAGACTGTGAGCATGACCTTGTCACTGGAGGGCTGCACTCTTGCCTTCTTTGGAGGTGGTGAGTCCAAGTGCTTCCACTGCATTGCCTGGGCTTTGGTCTTTGGATCATAGTGATGGACCCAGCCTTTTGAAAAACTTTGACTCATCTTCTTGGCACATCTCCAAATTCATCCTCGAGCATTCGACGCGTTCTCGCTTCTGGAATGGTGTGAGCAACCTGGGAATCCATCTGGCAGACACCTTATGCATATGCAAATGGTCATGAATGATAGTTTCCACAGACACTGTACTAATCTTGACATCTTGGGCTATTTGGCGAATAGTAATGCGCCGGTCTTCCAAAATGGCAGCCTCAACTTGACGGACAGATGCCTCATCAATGGCAGAAGACTTCTGGCCATGTTTGAATTCACGATGCTAGCTTTTTACGAGGTCGTATGATGGAGCATTATCACCATAAGTTTCTTTCATTTCATCAAAAGTCTCCTGTGGTGTGCGTCCTTTTAAATACAAAAACCGGATCACTGCTCGACATTCAACAGGCTCCATTTCACACCTGACTCAGTTCAAACACCTGTAAAACAGAAACCACAATTAGTTCAGAGCTGTAATTTGCCACATAATCCGTAGAGATATAAATCATTGCATATGCAAAATTTCAGCTAGATCAGACAACTGGAAGTGGGTCAGGGGCATTACTTATTGCACGCCCCTCGTATATCTGTTTGAAGTTGAAAATAATCTATTATTGCTATTAATAACAAAGATTCGGTATCTGTATGTCTGAAATAGAAAATATGCTATTAATTCTATTAATAACGGAGATTATGTATCTGTCTGTCTGAAGTCGAAAATATGCTGTAACTTCTAATAATAATAATAGTTAAGTATCTATTTCTCTTCAATCAAAAATATGCAATTACTGCTATTAATAACGTAGATTAGGAATTTATTTGTCAGAAGTCGAAAATATATCATTAAAGCTATTTACAAAGAGATTGGTTATCTGTCTCTAATAGCATTTTTTCGATTTCAGTCACGTAGAAGCATAATATCAATTGTTTATAGAATTAATAGCTTATTTGCGACTTCAGGCAGAAAAATGCCTAATCTCTGTTATTAATGGAAGTAATATTATATTTTCGACCAGACAGACAGATGTCTAATCTCCGTTATTAATTGAAGTAATCGTATATTTTCGACTTCAGACAAATAGATACCTAATCTTCGTTATTAATAGACGTAATTCTATATTTTCGACTTCAATAAGTAGACTGTTTTTTGGAGTCGGCCTAATCGGTACAATCAATTTAATACAGATCCTCATACCTTCTTAAATACGTGGTAAAACTTGGTTTTTATTTGTTAAAGTTTGTAATAATAAGTCTGTTTTCTTTTGCTCTTCCAGTTGCAGTTTTTTTTTTTTTATCTTTCTTCCATTTACTCTTGTTCCATCTGGTAGTTAACCAATTCAGCCTGTCTTTGTTTGTTTGTTTGTTTTTTGTTTGTTTGTTTGGTTTTGTTTGGTGTTTTGGTTTTTTGTTGCTGTTGTTGTTCCATTTGGTACTCCCGTCATTGTGCAATAGTTGATTTGAAGTCTTTTATGTTTTTTGTTTTTATTTTAAATTTTCTCTTTTAAAAGAAGAGGGAACAAAATAAATACGGCTTTGAACGTGTAGAAAATAATTTACGATTTTTCATGTGACCTTTTTTGTGTAATAATCACTCTCGCGGTCGAACGAAGAAAAAATATTACACTTCTCTTTCTCAATTAAAGATCACCTTTTCTCCTTGATAGAAAAAAAAAGTTAAAATCAAGTTCTTTTTGTCAGCATTTAATTTTCTCTTTGAGAGAAAACGCAAAGAAAAAATAAACCGAGAAGTTACTTTTTAGAATGCCGATGGGAATGATCAGCCAGTTTTTGCTAGGCCAGATTGCCTCTCTTTTAGCGGCGCGGGCTGGAAATCCCGACTTTCTGACTTTGTGTTTCATCTTCCTGGGGTGGGCAGCAAGTATATATCTACAGTGGTTCATTATCTTTAATAATCTGTTGAAGGGCATTCGTCTTATATTTATCCCCTTTTGACGACACATATGTGTTTTTAATACGTAATGCTCCTAAATCGTAATAAATACGCCCGCCATCTTTCTACAATCGACCGCGCCATCGACTAATGTTCCTATTCAAATTATGCGCTACATAAAACGCGCGTTTAGTTGCGAGTTGAAAATTTATAGTCGTATATGCGCCCACTTTTAAGTACGTATCGCTAAGAGTTTATAAATTTATTTTTCTACGCTTAAGGGCGGATCTAGCGTTAATCTCTAATGGGATTATCACCCTCTTGTGGATAATTGAAGTTTCTGATCCGGTATTTAATAACGCTCTAAAGACTACCACCACCCATACGTCTAGTGAGCGATCGTCCTAATGTTTGCAATAGCTCTAATTCTAAACGTCGACAATCTGTGTGTGACTTTCCTATGTACGTAACGGACCAGTTTCTCCGAAATTTCTAATATTTTAGGTGTTTATTTAGACTTACACTCATAATGAAAATTTTAAGCAAGGAAAATACAGAAAAGTTTTCATCGTGTACGTACCCTTCACGGGACGAAGATGACATATTCCAAAAATCACGTAATTTGATCAAGTAGTTTTTTTTTATTTAAAATAAATTAAATTTTATGGCTTGATCGATGTAAGAGAAACCAGTCGCCATATTTGATTGAATTTGATTGAACACTGGTTACCTCCCCTTAACAATCTCTCTAAAAGAAAATGCTTATTTACTGTCTGCTAAAAATACTTAATCGCTAAAAATTGTAAAAATCGATTTTCTTAGATAAAAAAAAACTATTCGATGAATTTTCGGGACTTTTAGATTATAGCATCTTCATGCCGTAAAGGTTTTTGTTTATTTTAAATTTTCTAAATAAGTGTGAATCTAAATAAACGTTGGGGTAATTTAGCGCTTCTTTACGATAATACTTCTTGTAGGTATATATTAACATTCCAATAACAAGCATGTCCTACTCATAGATTGTTTTTATTAATCGTTTTAAGGTGTTTAATTATTAAAAATACCAAGTGTATTCACCTTGATCCAATTGGTGATAAATTGTGTTTCTGTTCGTTAAGTTTAGTATTAAATGGTGACGCTTGAGATGGTGTTGAGGGGAAGCGAGAGGATGGCTTCTTCCTTAATTTAGCTAAGTTATTTTTTTTAATAAATTTTCACCCAAAGAAGGCACAGTGCCACTTTGAAGTAGGGGGCTACTATCAGGGACATAATTTGCAGGCGCATTATGAAAGGTTGGTTGGGTGGTTGTTTTTATTTTACGGCATATCAACCCTTTTCGGGTTATTTAATGCTGAATCCAAAGATTTTGAAGAAAATTTTTTTTAATAGAATATATGTTATTTTCACGTCGGTTTCTATTCAACCCATAGTTGGGATCCTAACAGGTACTACCACTCCGGGTCAGAGTGGACCTGGGAGCAATGGTAATTAAAGGGTGGCCCCACACTCCCCAAAGCCCACAAGCTGGGGCCTCACCACTGGATATAGTTTAAGGTCATATCCAGGACCCCCATTGAGGGACTTTTGCCCTCTGCAGGGAAGGGGGGCAGTCGGCGTATTCTAATGCCCCACCGACAGGGCCCATTATGAAAGGAGATAAGTAGAAAGATGTTTGTTCACATTACACTTGAACTTCTGCATATCAGTACAGTTGGGAAAGCAGAATCCCAGAAGGGAGTTCCAAATCCTAGCAGTTCTGGGGAAGAAACTATTGGAGTAAAAGGCTTTCTTACACCTAGAGATCTCTACAGTAAAGGGGTGGGATTTAGCTGCTTGTCGGGGTAGTCACGTCGAGGAGGTACAAGTGCTTGTAGTTCGTCAAAGCATTTACCATTAAAATATTTGTAGAACAGGCAGAGGGATGCAACACTTCGTCGATGGGACAGAGGCTGAAGCCTAGATGACAGTTCAGGACCTATCAGGTTGGCGACTCTCTTTTGAACCCTATCCAGGAGTGAGAGTGAGTTGTTTATGCTAGCCTCTTCTTCTTCGTTTTTCGGTGAGTGCCGTTATTAATTAGAATATGTCGGTTTATAGTGAGTATAGTTATTAATTTGTGGTGTATCTGGACTACTCTGCATCCTTTCACCTCTTATCTAGTTTCATTTATTAATGAATTAAGATATTAAGAGTGAGGGGTTATGAATTGTGATGTTATTTCTATGCAGGATCCCTATTTGCTTTTTATAACTTATTTAAACCGTAGCCACCTAAGTGTTGGCAACACACACACACACACACACACACACAAAGTTCCTTTATATAATAGTAGATAGATAGATAAAGATAGAGATATCAAGAGAGAGGGGGGGTGATAGAGAAAGGAATAGAGGAAGATAAAGGGAGAGAAAAGGAGAGGGAGACAGAGATTATATAGAATTGTTAAAATGCCTTCTCAACTATTAAATCATTTCTCTTATAGGTTCATAAGAGTAGTGGTTGATGGGCAGAAATAAGAAGCTCTCAGTATTAATGCTGGAGTCTTGCAGGAGTCCATCCTGGGCCCAACTCTCTTCCTGATCTACATCAATGATCTTCCAAACCACATCATTACATCATCCGTAGACATTTATGCTGACGATACTCCCATCTATGGTAGCACTTCAAAGGCCGTAAACGGCGAAGTTCTCTCTCTCTCTCTCTTTCTCTCTCTCTCTCTCTCTCTCTCTCTCTCTCTCTCTCTCTCCTCTGATCTTGAGCATGTGGTACAATGGGGAAAAAAGTGGCTGACTACAATCTGATTGTCTTCAAGTCCAACGTGAACAAGTTCTTGATGAACCGTCCCTCTAAGTAATCCAATTTACAAAATTCACACTACGTATGTTTACCGCGCTATATACCCATTAACCCTAATCCTCGAGTGGCCTCCGAGCTTTGATAAGTGGTGACTCATATGTAACAAAAAAAATGCAAAGCTAACTAGAATGCTTGGTTACTGGAGTAACATTTCAACATATATATTGAAATACATACCAATAAAATTATTATGAACAAAGCAGTAATTACATGCTTAATCGGACTATTATATTCATCTTGAGTGTTATTTGCACAATTTTTCTGTCGGTGTAACCTCTGACCTCCTTTAGGTGTATCTTGTCGAACTAGGAAATTTTTCTGGCGAACTCGGGAATTTTTTTGTCGAATTCGAAAATCTGCACGGAATTTTGAACGGAACACCTTTTTTTTAATCCACATGAGTAGCATTCTCTCGTTCTGTCAGCCATGACTGAGTAAAGGTTCTAAATAGTTTTGGGTCACCCCCAATGAGGATTGAACCTTCAATCTCTAGGTCTGTAATTTTTCAACTGAATTTTATCAAGTACAGGGTGAAACAATAAAAATGTCGCCCAAGGAAAGACGACATGATTCCATTTCCCTATGATGAAAACCGTTTTTTTTTGTTTTTTTTTTTTACAAATCCCAAGACCGATAGAAGCCTTCTATCATGTCTGAAAGTAACACAATGTTCAACGAGTGAGATCAGAGATGCGCCGCTGTACAACTCATGCTCTCTACCGATCCAAGTTATGACAACAGGACTAATGCCAGCACACTCAAAATGCAAATCCGAACGGTTCAACGTTTAAGGGCATAGCTCAACGAAGTTTCTGGACATGGTCATGGTCTTTGGTGTGGTTTCAAGTGAGAGCCACATAATGCCACCTCACATCTTCGAAATCGGTTTGAAAGTCAACACTAAAATATGCCTGGATGTGCTGAAGAGTGTGGTGATCTCCTGCTTGTCACTGTCAAGCCTTTAGGTGTTACAGCAGGACTCGGTGCCGGCCCACAAGTCCAAAGAGACCCAGGCTTGGCTTTAGAAGGAGTGCTTCGACATTGTACCCTTCCCTCGCTGTTCCCCTCCTCCCTCGACCTGAACCTGCTGGACTATTTACTTTAGGCATACATCGAGAACATCACTAACATGACCTTCCACAACACCAAAGCCAGCCTGATCGCCGCCATCCGCCGAGTATTCGCCGAGCTCTCGCCGGCACTTGTGGAAAAGGCATGCTCCCAGTTCCAGACCTTTAATTGAGGCTGAAGGCTGCTACGTTGAATATATGTCAGCTGTACTTCATAATCAAGTTGCCTGAATTTATTTTTTTTTTTTTTCAATAAACATTTTAAAATAAAGCTGTAGTGTTGTTTTCTTTAGGGCGACACATTTATCGTTCCACCTTGCGGGCAAGTTTAGTCTTGAAAGCAGTAGTTGTAAGAATCTAAAAAAAAATACGAATAATCAATCTTAATCTGAAAATACAGAACTTTAATGAATTTCTGTGGTTGATGAAATAGCTTGTTGCGATTATTGATAGCCGTTTATCTGTCGGCAACACGTGCAAAAAGCAGGCATCGATTTTCCTACTCTAAACGAATACAAACGGTGTGCTAGACTTTGGGGGGAGAATATTACTTCAAAAAGTCTCTTCTGAGCCCGAAGACAATGTAAAGATGCAATATTTTAACTTCAAATTATTTTAATATATTTTTCATGTATTTTTCATGTATTTTTCATGTATTTTTCATGTAAGCTTTTAAAGCTTACATGAAAATCTTAATCTTAATGTAAAACTTTTTAAATATTTTTATTGCACAATATTTTTTTAATTATTTTAAAATAAAGCAATTTTTGATGTAAACTTTTTAAAAAGAAACTGCGATGCAAAAACAAAAAAAAATGTTTTATTACAAGATATTCAAAATGATTTGAAAGTGAAGTATTTATTTGAAGTAAAGATAAAAAATATATTTTGATTATTCTATTAAGAATAAAGCTATTATAAAATGAAGCATTTAAAAGTAAAAAAATTAGCTTTCATGTAGAGTTTTCAAATTAACCTGGAATTTACGTAAGTATTAATCAGAAAGGACTTTTCCTCGATATATACTGGCAGACTTGGAAAGACTTCCATTATTTTCTTTCCGACTTAATATTTCGGTTATTTATTTTTTATTTTCATAGAAGAAAATGTTACGCAGTAGAAGCTAACATAATTGGTGAATCTTTGTCCTATTTGATAGTTCTCCAAAAGCTTATCCGTAATTTGGTTGACCCCCCTCTCCCCCGGCTCTCTCTTTCTCTCTCTCTCTCTCTCTCTCTCTCTCTCTCTCTCTCTCTCTCTCTCTCTCTCTCTTTCAGTTGTGATGTTACGAGTCCCAGTCTCTTTTATATGTACTATTATGGCAGATGTGCTTGAGAACTGTGTGATTTATTCCCTGCTTCCGTTGTTTCAGCTCGTTTCACTCCTTTGTCTAGTGGTCTTCATTCATTCGCAGTTTAGGAACATCGTTGTAATACATCTCCCTATTCGAGAAGCTACTTTCCAAGAACTGCAAAATTGTGCCACTTCCATTTAAAAAAAAAACAATGCAATACACGGCAGTATCATCATTAATAAGCTGAGCTTAAATTTGTTTTATTCTTATCTTTATCGATTTAAAAGGGGGTGTCCTTTAATGATTAACTGGTAGACAAACAATCAAGCCTGGTAGAGGCCCCCTCGTATTGCTTTGCTCGTGTATTTGTTTGTTTGTGCTTTCTTTTATGGTGGGGGTTGTTTGATTTTTTATTCTGCCCACAACTGAAGATGAAAAAAAAAAAGACAAAAATGCCGTGTAGTTACTTCTTTATCAGAAAAGGGGTGCGACCCACGCGAATCGAGATTTCGGTGGTCTGTTACATTAAGTGCTGTTTTACCGCAGGCTGTGATTTGCGAGCTCACCTTTGACCCGTTCAATGGTGGCATTTTAAGAAGAACCGGATGGAATTCTATGAATAGGATAACACACACACACACACACACACACACACACACACACACACACACACATATATATATATATATATATATATATACACACACAAAATTCATTCACAAGTCGTACACACATGCATCCATCTGCACACATGCACATAATTATAATCATCTAGTTACTAGGGCTGTGTCAACAGAATATTCTTTTCGTTGTTTTGACTCTATCCGTTAATATCTTATATGTTTTTATATAGACTGATGTGGTTCTCGGTTGATTGATTGTGTCTTACTGTGTCGGATATATACTCGAGAGTCAAAAGTTGATTATCATATTTTAAAAACAATATATATGCCGCTCCCCATTTGGAGGTAGCAAATTGGTAAAAGGGAAAAATATTCCCAACTCGCATTTAGGTAAAAATTCACTTTCGTATAGGTAAGTGAATTCATTCAAAAAGTATCGCAAAAATAAAACAAATGAATGACATCTCTCTCTCTCTCTCTCTCTCTCTCTCTCTATCTATCTATCTATCTATCTCTAACAGTAGGCATTCGAATTTTCTCCGGTAGACATAAAAATTCTCTCAAGAAAGCATTCAAGCTCTTTCTAATAGTCATCATATTTCTCTCAATAAAGCATTCAATTTCTTTGCCGTATGCATTCAAATTCTCTCATAATAAGCATTCAAGTTCTTTCAGTATACGTTCAAATTCTGCCTTTTCTCCAGTTGGCGTTCAAGTTCCTCCCAGAATGCATTCAAATTCAATCTAATATGTACACAACTACTTTGCAAAAGGCATTCAAGTTTTCTTCAGTACGCATGCAAACTTTCTCCAGAAGACATTCAATTTCTCTCCAGTAGGCATTCATTGTCTCTTTAGTATGCGTATAAATTCTCTCAAGTAGGTATTTAAATTCTTCGCATTATGCATTCAAATACGCTCTAGTAGGCATTCAAACTTTCTCTAGTAGGTATTTAAATTCGCTCCAGTAGGCATTCTAATTCTTGCCGGTAGCCATTCAAATTCTATCCAGTAAGCGTTCGAATTCTCTCCAGTAGGAATTCAAATTCACTCCAGTAAGCATTCAAATTCTTTCTATTAAGCATTCAAATCCTCTCTAGTAAGCATTCAAATTCTCTCTAGTAACATTCAAATTCTCTCCAGTAAGCATTCAAATTCCCTCCAGTAAGCATTCAAATTCTCTCCAGTAAGCATTCAAATTCTCTCCAGTAGGCATTAAAATTCTTCACATTATGCATTCAAATTCTCTCTAGTAAGCATTAAAATTCTCTCTATAAGGTATACAAATTCTCTCTAGTAGGCATTCAAATTCTCTCTAGTAGGCATTCAAATTCTCTCTACTAGGCATTCAAATTATCTCTATTAGGTATTAAAATTCTCTCTAGTAGGCATTCGAATTCTCTCCAGTAAGCATTTAAATTCTCTCCAGTAAGCATTCAAATTCTCTCCAGTAGGTATTCAAATTCTTTCTATTATGCATTCAAATTCTCTCTAGTAAACATTCAAATTCTTTCTATTAGGTATTCAAATTCTCTCTAGTAAGCATTCAAATTTTCTCTATTAGGTATACAAATCCTCTCTATGGTATTAAAATTCTCTTTAGTAGGCATTCAAATTCTTTCCAGTAAGCATTCAAATTCTCTCCAGTAGTCATTCAAATTCTCTCTAATAGGCATTCGAATTCTCTCCAATAAGCGCTCAAATTCTCTCCAGTAGGAATTCAAATTCTCTCCAATAAGGATTCAAATTCGCTCTATTAGGCATTCAAATTCTCTCTAGTAGGCATTCAAAATCTCTCCAGTAAATATTCAAAATCTCTCCAGTAAGCATTCACATTCTGTCTAGTAGGTATTCAAATTCTTTCCAGTAGGCATTCAAATGCTTCACAGTAGGCATTTAAATTCTCTCCCGTTATTTATATATATGTGTGTGTGTGTGTGTGTGTGTGTGTGTGTGTGTGTGTGTGTGTGTGTGTGTGTGTGTTAATAAAGCAAATAAAATGCCATCCTAATTCCTGTGAACATGTCTCCTATCCTTGCACATATGTATATTCGCTTATGTTGCTCCCATCCCGCATCCCTAGCTCTCCCGTTTCATTTGGTCTTGAATGAAAACACGTGATTTCAATTTCGAACTCGGCATAACTCCTTGGGGAATACCACAAAATAAATCAAAAATAAAGAAGAAACTTTTATTTGACTGATATCAACACGGAATTCTTTCTTCTTCTTCTTTTTTTTTTTTTTGTCCTATTTTATTTTGTCACAGACATCTTTGTTTACTATTTTTTTTTTTTCTTTTTTGATCCGGTCCTGTGGGTGCTCAAATGTTCCGACATAAAACACGCACTTCCGGTTTTTTCGCTCCGCTCTTGGAAAAAAATCGTCATGCGCAGTTGAATCCTGAGTATACAATTTTCTCTCTCTCTCTCTCTCTCTCTCTCTCTCTCTCTCTCTCTCTCTCTCTCTCTCTCTCTCTCCTTTTATCTATCTCTTTTTAAGGTTTATTACTTTTCAACGTTACATCTAGTCTTGCATTTTATTTATTGTTTCTTTCTTGGTTTTATTTATTCTATTTAGACTCATTCGTTTTATGTTCTTTCTAAAATTCTGACCTTATACACCTTAACTCGGTGTCCTCCATTAAATAAAAAAAAAAGAAAGAGAAAATGATCGTTAACTTCTAGTCTGATTTCTATTTCCGCCATTTTGGAAAGTTTAACAACGACATCCTCAAGTAGTCAAAATCGGATAGTGAATATAATCTATTTCATCCGTAACAGAATCTATGTTAACATGAGAAGTGCCGGCCTGAAGACAGATAAAAAACATGAAAAGAATGGATTGTCAAGACGTTAAGAAGGAGCGAGGGGCGAAAATGTTTTGTTTTATGGACCGTGTTGGTCAAATAGGGTGAACAGACATAAAGTTTGCGCATGCGTGAACAAACGCGCTGGTAGTGAGCCGAAATCAGTTAAATTAACAGCGGCAACTCAAATTGAACCTGGTAATTTGATCCTAGAAAGTAGGCGGGGGTGGGGGGAAGCAGACCTATTTATTTTTGAAAGTCAAATCGTTTGGAACAAATATAAAACATTGTCGTTTCTCACATTCTTAAATTGTTATAATTTTTAGGTGAACAGAAATATGCTTCGTGACTTGACATACTGTTGGTTAACAACTTATCAAGATCAGAAGCCACTCGAATGATGAAAAAAATGCCATAAAATGATTGACAACTATGATTATTTCATATGACAATATGATCGATAATTCTGACAAGTTAGGCTAACATCAATATTTTTCATATTTAAATGTTTGTCTATGCGGAAATATGAAGAAACTAATTTCTCTTCAATATATATATATATATATATATATATATATATATATATATATATATATTCGAATCTCGCTACTCTGATGAGTCGAAGACGACGAAAACGTGTCAGTGGACAATTATATTTTTAAAACAATATATGCTGCTCTCCATATGGAGGCACCAAATTGATTAAAGGGAAAATTATTCCCAACTCGCATTTAGGTAAAAATGCACTTTCGTAAATGATTGAATTCATTCAAAACGTATCGCAAAAACAAACACAGTAACACACACACACACACACACACACACACACACATATATATATATATATATATATATATATATATATATATATATATATAACTGAAAATGTCTGTCTGTTTGTTTGTGTACATTTCCCTAGCAAATAATTTTGGTCTTAAGATTAATAGTGAATTATTAGTAAATAAGTTTGGATTTGAGAACAATAGTAAATTAATAGCAAATAATTTGGGGTTTGAGATTAATAGTGAATTAATAGTAAAAAGGTTTGGATTTGAAAAAATAGTAAATTAATAGCAAATAATTTTGGGTTTGGGATTAATAGTGAATTAACCTATCTATCTATCTATCTATCTATCTACAAAAGTGAAAATGTATGTGTGTGTTTTTCTGTCTGTGTACATTTCCCTACCAAATAACTCTGCCAATTTTCGGTCTACGGATTCGAAATTTGACATATGGGGTATTGAGATTTGGGAAAATCTTTTGGATCGGTTTTCGGCCAAAAGTTTTGCTGTAAAAGTGTCAAAGTTCACTGATTTGACTTTGAGAACTCTACCAAACTCCTCCGCCAATTTTGGATCTAAAGACTCGAAATTTTAGATATAGGTTACTTGGGCATGGATCTAACTTTACAGTTTGATTTGAGCCCAAAACAATAAATGCTAAGGGGTCATAATCAGGGTCAAAGTTTTTAAAAAATTGACCTCTGTGCTCCGTACGAAAATACACAGCCAATTTTTGGTCTAAACGTTTGAAATTTTACAGAAAGTGTATTATGACATATGGCAGGATTTTTAATCGGCTTTTGGTCGTAAAGTTGACTGCCAAGGGGTCAAAGTTCAATAGATTTGATCTTTGCGATATCTGGCAAACTATTAAGACAATTTTGGGTCTAAATAATTTTAAATTTTACATAAAGGATATTCAGACATGCAGCAAGCTTTTTAATTAGTTTTGGGGCGAAATTTTGACTGCCAAATGGTCAAAGTTTACAGAGTTGACCTTTGCAGATTCTACAAAACTCCTCCTCCAATTTTGGGTCTAAACACTTGAAATTTTAAATATAGGTAACTTGAACATGGTTAAAACATTTAATTTTGATTGGAAACCAAAACAATAAATGTTAAGGGGTCAAAGTTTTTAAAAATTTACCTATGCTGTCTCTTACGAAATTACTTAGACAATTTTGGGTCTAAACATTTGAAATTTATATAAAAGTATATTCACACATGGGGCAAGTTATAAACAGTACAAAGGGCTCGAGCAAAGCCGAGCAGGAATGAAAGTAGTAAATACGGTTGGTTTTGAGAGTAATAGTAAATTAATAGGAAATAATTTTGGGTTTGAGATTAATAGTGAATTAAGAGTAATTAAGTTTAGAGTTTAGATTGATAGTAAATAAGTAGCAAATAATTTTGGGTTCGAGATTAATAGTGAATTATTAGCAAATAAGTATGGACTTGAGAACAATAGTAAATTATTTTGCAAATGCAAGTAGCAAATAATTTTGGGTTCGAGATTAATAGTGAATTATTAGTAAATAAGTATGGACTTGAGAACAATAGTAAATTATTTTGCAAATGCAAGTAGCAAATAATTTTGGGTTCGAGATTAATAGTGAATTATTAGTAAATAAGTATGGACTTGAGAACAATAGTAAATTATTTTGCAAATGCAAGTAGCAAATAATTTTGGGTTCGAGATTAATAGTGAATTATTAGTAAATAAGTATGGACTTGAGAACAATAGTAAATTATTTTGCAAATGCAAGTAGCAAATAATTTTGGGTTCGAGATTAATAGTGAATTATTAGTAAATAAGTATGGACTTGAGAACAATAGTAAATTATTTTGCAAATGCAAGTAGCAAATAATTTTGGGTTCGAGATTAATAGTAAATAAGTATGGATATAAGAGTAATAGTAAATTTGCATCAAATAATTTGGAGTTTGAGATTAATAGTGAATAGTAAATAAGTTTGAAGTTGAGAACAATAGTAAATTAATAGCAAATATTTTTAGGGTTTGAGATTAATAGTGAATGAATAGAAAATAAGTGAGGAGTTGAAAACAATAGTAAATTAATAGCAAATAATTTTGAGTTTGAGATTAATAGTGAATTATTAGAAAAATGTTTGGAGTTGAGAAAATAGTAAATTAGCAGCAAATAATTTTGTGTTTGAGATTAATAGTGAATCAATAGTAAATAGGTTTGGAGTTGGGAGCAATAGTAAATTAATAGCAAATCATTTGGGTTGAGATTATTAGTGAATTAATAGTAAATAAGTTTGGATTTAAGAATAATAGTAAATTAGTAGCAAATAACTTTGGGTTTGAGATTAATATTGAATTAATGTATCTACTATATCTATTTACGTAATATTGTCTGTGTGTGTACATTTCCCTAGCAAACTACTCTGTCAATTTTTAGTCTACAAACTCGAGATTTGACAAAAGGGTTATTGAGATTGAGAAAAGCTTTTTAATCGGTTTTTGGCTAGAAAGGGGTGAACGTTCCACGATTTGAGCTTTAAAAACGTTACCAAACTCTCCCACAAATTTTTGGTTCAAACACTAGAAATTTTAAATGTAGGTTACCTGTACATGAGTACAAACTTTTTAATATATACATATACTTATAAAGTTATTAACATTACATAGGACCCGAGCAAAGCCGGGCCGCACTGCTAGTATATATATATATATATATATATATATATATATATATATATATATATATATATATATATATATATATATATATATATATATATATATATATTAAGTAATGTGATTTATAATTTAAAAGTTTTAAAATTTTTTAAATTTAACAATCAAAATTTAATTAAATTAAAAATCAGTTTCATAAGAAGGAACAACAACAAAGTCAATTATCTGTACGATCGTTTCGGAAATCCGTGCTTTTTATTTGTGGTATACATGAAGTCACGTAGAATAATTATACATAGTTTTTTTGGTAAGCACGGTCTCCTCATCAGCAAATTTAGGAGGATTTCTATTGAATTGAAAAGACACCAAAAATAAACCTAGCATTAAAAGTAAGGCAGATGAATCTGAAAAATTGAAGTAAAAGGTTTGGATATAAAATTTATAAGAAAATTAATAAGAAAATTTGTATAGGTTAGAGATAGAAATGAGTAGAAAAAATATATATATTTTTGAATTTACATAATAAATTTGATTTAAAAATATATAGATATATAATTACCTTTTGGTTTTTCTTTTTTTGAAATCAGGAACTGTATTTAAAGTAGTCATTTAGATGTTTGCTATAGCTTTTTATTTTATTGAATGATGAATTTTAAAAGGGCGACGCTCGTGCAGTAAATTGTTTCCGTTAGCGTATTTTGATTTAGAGACGCTACAGTTAATATCTATAGAGAGAGAGTTTTTTTTTTTGTTTGTTTTTTTTTTTTTTTTGCAAGTTTTTAAGGGGAGATAATTGTCATGGCTTTATTTATTATTTGATTTACGAGTCTAAGGGCGGTAATTGGTTTAACTTAATTTATTAAAAAAAAAAAAAAAAAAATCTATTTTTACTAATGAGTAATTTTTAATAATTTAAGGTGGTTTATATTTATTAAATTTAAACCAACGTTTATGATTACACGATAGAAGCTCGTGTCTTGAATTTACTAGTTTGGTTGTGCTTTTTATATCTTCATATTTTAAAATTTTTAGGGTTTCTTTTGTACATAATGTACAAAATTTATCTCCTGGTTTATATGATTTGCAAGTCTCAATTATTTGCCATTTTAAGTTGAAAGAAATATTGCTATTTTTTAGTTGCCAAATATAGTTGGATAGAGTAGTTTGGTTTGATAGAGAGTTATTTTTAAAAGAATGTTTGTGCGTTGAAATTCTATGTTTTATTGGGCCAGATGTGGAACCAATATATATTACCTCTTGATTATTATGATTATTTTCCGTTAGGTCTATTGTTGGATTATAATGTGGTGGGTTGGTTAATAATTGATCGGTAGATTGATTTAAGTTGGTGTTATTATTTAATCTGGTAGTTGAGTTATGGCTGTTGATAGGTTCTTGTATATTTGGAGTTTTTGATACTGTGCAGCTATAGATAACATTTTTAATTTTACATGAGCCTTGTAGGGGACATTTATTTTTTCTTCTACAGTTACAGTCCGATGTATTTTGTATAGTTGCATTTTGTAGTTTATTAATTTTATTATTATTAGAGCTAATTATTTTCTGATGAAGGTTAGGCATAGTAGAGTAAGAGACTTTAATTGTGTTCTTATTGAAAATCTTATTATATCTATGGGGGGCTTTAAAGTTCTTATCTAATATTTTAAAAAATTCTCTAGCTATGTTTGTTTCTAGGTTTTTGGAATACGGGGGGTTGAACCATAGGATCTCCTTGTGTCTATTCTTACGTTTGCGGGTTTTAGTTTGTTGTTTATTTATATTATTATCTAATATTTGTAGTTTGGTTTTATCTTTTTTTGTCTCCTGGTTATTTTTCTTAACTCGTATACGGGAAGACATTGCCATATTATATGTTATTACGCTCTTAATAGGTTTATTTTTAATGCAGTTTATGTTTCTATCATTTTCATTTATGAATTTAATTTGTGAATTATATCCAGAGTTTTTAAGGGCTTCATTATAGTATTTTTCATTTTTGGTAAATATTGATTTAGTAGAAGACAGTCTAGAAATTCTTAGAGCGATATTGGGAACTATTGATTTTAATATTGATTTAGGGTGGTTTGATTGATTGTGGACATATAGAAGTGATTGGTTAGGTTTATGGTATGGTTCAAAGGTAGAATTTTCAAGATTTAAGGTTATGTCTAAGAAATTAACAATTTTTTTATTAGGGTCGATTTTTATACTAAGTCCATAATTTTTAAATAATTTATGTAGAGCTTTAATTGCATTTTCATAATTTTTATTAGTAGAATTCGTTATGAAAAGTGCATCATCTCTATATAGCCCTCCTTCAAGTTTGAATTGTTTATGGAGTATACAATGTATTTCATTTAAAAGGAAAAGGCCAACTAGATCAGTGACCTGAGTCGAGTCCGTCGATCCCATTAAAATGTTGAAGTGGTTAGGGGTATTTTTCCTGGTCCAATATTTATTATCAAATGTTATTAAAGACTGTCTAGCTATAAGTATTAGTTTAGTTTCGTCTTGAGTTATATTAGTTAATTTTCGTGCCATTAATAGAGATTTATTAAGTAGGATAGGTGATATAGATTGGTAATATGATTCAATGTCAAAAGAAAGAAATTTAATATTATTTTTATTTTGAATATTAGAAAACCAGTCGATTACTTGGTTTGAAGATTGCCATAGTGGGTATTTTATTATGGATTTAATTTTGGGGATAATTCTATCTAATATGTTTTTACTATATATATATATAGGGTGACCAAAAAAACAAAACAAAAGCAAAATGGAGGCCATCTAGAACATATGCTGTAGAACGGAAAAAAATGCCAAAGACCCTAGTGTTTTGATGTGATGTTTTGAATATAATAAACTAGTTATGACCAAAGTTTCATTTCATTCGGACAAAACACTAAGAAACGGGGCCTAATTAGAGTTGGGGCCCGTTTTTTGGGGTCACCCTGTATGTGTGTGCGTGTATGTGTGTGTGTGTGTGTGTGTGTGTGTGTGTGTGTGTGTGTGTGTGTGTGTGTGTGTGTGTGTTGAACGAGTATAAAAATGTATAATTTTAAGGTATATGTTCCTTATAAAGCAGTCAAAATTGTTACGAATAATAAACTTAATGAAGATTATTATCGCCTCCAGAGCATATATATATATATATATATATATATATATATATATATATATATATATATATGTGTGTGTGTGTGTACTGTAAACTTACATTCCAGTTACCATGAAAAATAAATAATATATAAATAATATATAAATCTACAATATAAAGCTGAACGTGTGTGTGTGTGTGTGTGTGTGTGTGTGTGTGTGTGTGTGTGTGTGTGTGTGTGTGTGTGTGTGTGTGTGTGGTCACGAATAGGCTCCTATATGGTTGACTATTTTAAAAAACTGATTACATATAATGATAGAAGATGTATCGAGTATCAGGAATGGGTATGTTTGATCTGGCAGAACGGTGGTTCATAAAAATTGTGGGGTCTGTGTTCGCGCCTGGCCCCCAAAGTATGGAAATAAAAACGAAAAAAAAAGGTTTACAAGTGTTTTTGATATAGATGTACATAAGAATATTTTGATAAGTATGTTTTAACTTAAATGGGGATGGTATAATAAAATTGTGGGGTCTGCGTTCGCGCCTGGCCTCCATAGAATGGAAATAGGCACAAACTTTAATAAAGACTTTTCATATCTATCTGCGTAAGTATACTTTGATAATTATGTTTCAGTTTGAAAAAATATGGTATAATAAAATTATGGGGTGTTCGTTCACACTTGACCGCATAGAATGGAAATATGTCACAAAGTTTAACAAGGTTTTTTAATATAGATCCACAAAATATTGTGATAAGTGTTTCAGTGTGAACAGGTATGGTATAATAAAATATGGGGTTTATCTATTTTATTTTTACTTTCATCATATTTTCCTTTGGTTTTGATACCCCCGAATTCGAAGCTATCTCTTTACAACCCTTCCTTTTCATAACCTATCATACTTTCATAAATTAGAGTCCATTTTCTGTAGGCTGTTTTTGAACCCAGTCAACGACGGGTACTTTTGCTAGTAATATATAAATAACCTTTGATGGAAGTTAAACATCCATTATTCATGCAGAGTCAGCATAATTTCTACTCGTTATTGCGTGAAACATGTACAATTATATACATAATATCTATAATCCTATAATATTTGGGGGGGGGTATTGATACTCATGTTAAAAACGCTTTCTTCTATTTATTTATAAAGAAAATACAACTTTCTTGTCGTGGAATTATTATTATAATTATTATCTGCAAAAGATCTAGCTAATTTGCATATTCTTTTAAACATTCATTTTGATTAATTCCCCTTTAGTTTGGTTTTTTTTCGGTTTTCTTATGGGATAATGATTTTTAGTTAACTATTACGTCACCTTTAGTTAACTATTATATTCATGCGAATATTCTACATGATTTATACTTGCGTAATATTTGCGTAAAAAGATGATAGTAAGCACAAAACTCTTTCCATATATATTTATGTGTACATATATATTTTTGCTTAAAAAAATTTTGCCTACCAAACTCCTCCCACAGTTTTTGATCTACAGACATGAAACTTAATATATAAGATATTTGAACCCATGCGAAACATTATGTTTGGTATTTAGCCCGTGAAAATCGGCACAAAAGTGTGGAAATTTTAAAAAAATGAAATTTGCCAGGTGAAGCGAACGACGGCATTACGAATATGCATGCATAACGTAGTGGGTATTGGTTTTAGACTTGCAGCAAATGTCTTCATAGTTCAGTCATTAACGGAAGAGGATAAAATAAATTGTAAGCTAAACGTTTCAGTTTCGATTCTCGGTGGTGGTGCATAAGTTTTTTTGTTTTTTTTTTTACATTTAAATCATTACTATATATTGGCTCCAATATAATCTTCTTCTCATCTCTTCTATTCTTCTATTCTTTCTTTCTATTCTATATAAATAAAATGAACTCATTTTTTCCCGTCTGATTTTGACATTAATAGGATTAAAAATCAAGATATTTCATGCAAATATAATATGCACAAACGGCAGAACAATATCTGAGGTGTGTTATAGGCTTATTATATCTCAAATTCCTCGATAATCTTAGATTTCTATACTTTTTCTGCTGAGAAGTCACGGCCAAAATCGGTTAAGATCAATGGAAGTGGTAAAATATTTTCTCTCTAATAAATTCCTCCTCCCCCTGCCACCACTTAACACCGTTTGGGGATCGTTCACAAGGAACAGTTGAGAAAAGAACACCGGTTTGGCTTCGTAGTTCTTTCAGGTGAAGTTATTTAAAATCACTAAACTAAGCTGCAGTGCTCTGTGGCGTAGTGGTTAGCGTGCTGGACAATTTACATCATATTATCACGTTCGCACCGACCTACCGTAGTCGTTTTTTTTTTTTTTTCCTAAACAACTGGAATGGACTTTTCTTGGTGGCCGAACTGTTAACGTTGCAGATGTTTTGTTTTTTTTTTCACACTTTATTTTCCTACTTTTACTCATGACTCCGGGTTTGATCCTTCCTACTTACCTACCATAACATTTTTTAAAACTCCCCCCCCCCCGTCCCGGAAACAAACACTCGGGCAACGCCGGGTACCCCCGCTAGTATAATAATAAATACGTAATCTACATTAATCAAAATATCATATTTAAGCGTATTTTACAACCGGGCAATGCCGTGCGCCCGATAGTATATATATATATATATATATATATATATATATATATATATATATATATATATATATATATAAGAGCAAATAGTTAATAAAATATGTTAAAAACACTTTGAAAAAGAGTTAAAACATATTTAATCTGAAAAAGGAAACACTTAATAAGTGGATAGTCCTTAATCTTCTTCGCCATATTCCCTCTGCTTCACTTTTTGTTATCAAGTAAGATCTTTGACTTACTTGCAGTTTCATCAAATACTTTTGTATGCAAAATCCGATCCCGCATTTTGCTAATTCCTACCTTCTGATGAGAAGGAAATATTTCTTCGAAACTCCGCGAATTAAGGACTATCCACTTATTAAGCGTTTCCTTTTCAGATTGAATATGTTTTTAACTCATTTTCAAATTGTTTTTTAACATGTTTTATTAACTATTTGCTCTTATGATAAGCTCTATCTCCTACTTGGTTTTATCGAGCTTTTACATCTGGTTGAGATTACTTTATAAATATTAATTCTATAATATTTATAATATACTTTAGTTTTACCACCTTGGATCATTTTGGTAAATTTTAATTGTAATTTTTATTTTATATATATATATATATATATATATATATATATATATATATATATATATATATATATATATATATATATATATAAAATACCCTTTATAGTCATTGTGTGTATACAACATACATAGGGGTTATGAATCCGTTGTGTGGCGAGGAGGGTTAAACCGTGGCTACCGAGAAAGAAGACCGATGCATATGACAGCGTAACATGTTAAAGAGAGAGTCGGGCGCCATTTTGAATTTTCCAATACATCGGTAAACACAGTATTTTTTCGAGCAGAATAAACATGTTACATTAAGTAAAAACACTGAAAACATATCCAGTTAGGTAGAAAAGTAACTTATCTTTCCTTTGATAACATTTATTTGTTATATATTTGTTTTTTGACAACTTTTTCGAATCTATGCGTACAAACCCCAATTTTTATATATTTTTCAGTCCGTTCTTTTAATAATAAATAAAACTTTTCATTGAGTATTTTCAAATATTTAAAGTAAGCATTTTCACGGCAGGGGCTTTTTTTTACGATTGGTGAATTATCAATATTTTAGCACGGGGCGTAATTCATTTCTTTGAAATATATTTAAAACTTAAATTTTTTCTTTTTATAACATTTTAACTGTAAATAATTTAGATAACAAGTTTGTTTTACTGTACACATAGATTCGAAAAAGTTGTCAAAAAAACAAATATATAACAAATAAATGTTATCAAAGGCAAGATAAGTAACAAACATGCCGACATTTTTCTTTTTAAAATATATTGATAAACATTGTATGATTTTCGAAGCGATTACACGTTTTAAAGTGAGTAAAACCAAACGTTCCCAGATAGGTAGAAGAGTAACTTATGTTGTCTTTGATAACATTTATTTGTGATATATTTGTTTTTGACAACTTTTTCGAATCTATGTGTAGAGTAATACAAACCTAAAATTTAATTTAACTTGAAAATAATATTTAAAATACACGTTCGTACACTGCACAAGCACCCTTATTATTATCATAATAATAATAGTAATAATAATTTAAAAAAAAACTGGTGTAGATGACATCGACTGGCGCCACACCACACCAACTAGTTGTGAAGGGTCAGGGAGGATGGAAAGACCGAGGTGAGAGAGTACTGACCAAATCTCCACTGGTACCTTGGGGAGGCATTTTGTCACCCAAACCCCAGGAAACACCAATGGCCGATGCCAACGAGAAATCAGTGTTGCGATAACATGCAATTATCCGCACAAGTGGTCAAAAGGTGGAGAACACTGGAAATCTTGGAAGACTTGTCACTTGGTCTCCAGGGAACACCACGGATTACTGCCAGTGAGCAATTACTGATGATGGCTTGTGAGACAACTAATTTGCTACAAATTTTGATGAAAAACATGGGGGAAAAATGGACATAGAAGAACAGAAAACCAAAACTTTAAATATAATTTCTGTATTTAAAGTAATAGTTATTTAAATATTTCAACATATAATCTTGTGAAGAAAATCCAGCTTCCCAATAAGGGGTACTCTGGATAGGAACAAAATAATCTCAGTCATGAAAGATTTCTCCTCCACCGACCGAAGACAGAAAAGGTAAAGTGTAGCATCAAAACAGATACTACACTGATCTTGTTCCGAAGGCCAAAAATATTTGTATAATGTTTCTTTAATTGTTTGTTCCCTAAATTCATAATTCAGTTTTATCAGTATTAAATTGCATATTGCTTTAAAATTACTTAATTTTACATAGATAATGTTTATATTTTATATTGAATAAAGTTCAGTTTAAGTAGTAATCGAACTGTGTTCCTTTTTCTTTTTAAAAATGTTTTATTGCTCTTTTTCAAATGGCCTTCATATAGTACTGACAGTCTGACAAATCTTACCTGCATTGCCTGCAGACATTTTTCATAATAGGCCTTCTTCTTACTCTCGGTGGCCGTGGTTAAACACATACAATAAACAGTTCAATAAAGAGGACTTGAGATCGTTCTTTTTTTTAAATTTCCAACTCCAATCCACAAAACATCCTTTGACAACAAAGATATATATATGAACATGCACACCTCCGTGTAGCATTCGATTTGAAGGCGCGCGAATAAAGATCTTTCCGGCATTGGATCAGCATGCGAGTCACCACACGAGACAGTTGCTTATTGCAGTGTCCATCGTGTGTTTACTTTCTGCATTCAACACACAATGCCGGATCGAGTCGCAACCCGCTATGTATGTTACATGAAAGGGCTGTTCCCCTCTCATGTAAGTAAGAAGACATACTAAATAAGTGAAAATGATATTAGGATAAGACTAGAATCGAACCCTGTAGGCAAGTGTTAAAGATAATGGAAAATGGATTGTTAAAAATTAAGTCCATTGTTAATTCTATTAGAAATATTTAAATATTATTTATGTCGGAAAAAAGAGTCGATTGCCCATTCTTTTAGAAATCTAGATATTAAATATGTCAGTTAAATGAATCCACAATGCGAGTTAAAATATATTGTTTAAAAATAGGTTATAATTAGAATTGAGGATTCTTTGTTTGCTAAAAGTGTGTTGGATGGACATTTGTAGAAAACGTTGGTCGACAGTACACTTCTGACGTCATAAACAAAGGAGATTCCTCAATATAGGAATCTGAGGGTTCGAAGTTAGAGAAATTGATGAGAGAGAGTCGGTTAGGAGAGATCGAGAAAAGAGCCCCTTAGAAGCGAAGGGAGGAAAATAGTCCATGTAGATCCAAGTTTGAATTCCTGATATCATCGATCGGTCGATTGAATAATAAAGAAACCAACTATGTAACTGTCTGTCTCGTGTCGTCATTCCTTACAACAGAAAAGGTGACTGTGTTTTATCATCATCTTGTAACGAACTCTAGTGCAGACCTTACAAGTAATGTGACTCCTTTATCATCAATAATGTATCTCCCCTCCTCCATATGTGTTAACAAGAATCATCCCAGTCAGATATAAACGTCTCCCTCGTTATCATCGTAATCTCTTCTGAGTCGCCGTTAATGTGTCCCCAATATGTACCTCTATGCAACATGTAAATCTGAAGCTATACGTTCCTTCGGTTGTTTGGGACGCAAAAGAACCGATTCTATCGTCCACTTTCTGCAACTTCCGACTCTCTAATTAACTTGCAGTGTACATGATTGAACCTCCGTCAATTTCACTTTTCAACTCTTCCTCCTCCTTCGTTGTTACTATAAAACAAACTTTCCTTGTTCTACAAACCTTTGGCCTATTTCGATAATAGACATTTGCGTCTTCTTTGACGTTTGAAGTGAGGCCAATGTTTGTTATGTTCCGATTGTTACTGTTCAGTGTAGCATAAAAATCCATATATGAAAATGCATATATTTTCGGAAATGTATACTTGGGGGAGGGGTGATTTATAGTTTTTCGTTTTACTGGTAGTTTAAAATAAATAAAAAAACATTTATCATTTCATCATTAGTAACAATAATGGAACGTTAGATTTTAAAACAACAAACCCCAAAAATGAAAACAATGTTTTTTGGCACAGTTTCTTCCGATTCAAATACAGAGTGCGATTAACATCCCCACACACTAATATGCATATATATATATGTGTGTGTGTGTGTGTGTGTGTGTGTGTGTGTGTGTGTGTGTGTGTGTGTGTGTGTGTGTGTGTGTGTGAGAGAGAGAGAGAGACAGACAGACAGACAGAGAAAGAGAGAGAATTATTTGGCTTATCTTATCACAAAGTTCGGTATTTAATTCTCTTCCATCGCGAGAAATGTGGCACAAGTATCGGAAAGTAAGATTGAAATGTTAGCGCCCCAGTGGTGAAGCACACAAAATATACCTGTGCAGGTTCGTCGACATTCTTCGACAAAGGCGCCTCAGACGACTATCAATAAACTAACCCCTTCTAAAAGAGAGGAGGCAACGCCTGGGAGAATGTACTTCCTAAAACAGCACAGAACCAACATTACACCACAATCAAGAGCGAACAGATCAATAGAGGAATGGTCTAATCTCTGTTGCTTTTGGATCCGAGTAACCCCCCACCCCACCCCAAAGTTATATCAGTAATAATATTAAGCCTTTTTTTTATGTATAACGGCCGGCTGTTTTGATTTTGTTTGGTTTCAGAATGTTTGTCTGAATGGCTTTTTGTTAGAAATTGGATCGTATCTGTATAAATTTATGAAAGAAGACTGTTTTGCTTGTTCTTTTAAAGTAAACGATTGGATGGCATTATTTTTTTATGGAATAGATTTTAAACAGATTTACAACGCCGGACTTTTACTTGATTTGCTTTGCTTTCGTTTTCTGTACTTGATTATTTTTTTAATTAAAAAGAGGAGAACGTGGTAAAGACTAAACACAAACAAGTCAGAATATCAGAAAGGTAAAGATGTGTGTTTTGAAGGGAACCGTTTGGTGGTAGCGACACAGTGATGTTGTTTGGTTCTCGCGCCTGCATATAGTTACTTCCTCGTTGTCAGGCGTGAGCTTTTCAAGTCATTTTTTTTTAAGGTAAACACCGGTCTCAATTTTCGTTGTCTAATACACTAAACATCTTCGAATGCCCCTCCTCTCTCTCTCTCTCTCTCTCTCTCTATATATATATATATATATATATATATATATATATATATATATTATTATTATTATTATTATTATTATTATTATTAAATATTTTACATGCATAACAGTATACGTGTGTTTCTTGGCCTTTTAGCCTTCGTCAGCACAGGTCAGGATCGAAGTCATGACATCAGTATCCGCATCCGAATACTTAACCGGATGTACCATCGTCGATTACCACTTTAAGCACGGCTTTTTATCGTTTATAAAGTTGAGATTTTGTTATTGGCATTTTTTTAGCGATATTAACAACTTCGAAACGCTGTTGTTTTTATTTTTTCCGTTATTTTAGCGTTTTATTTGTTTGTTTGTTTTTTTAAGAACTATAAGCTCTTATTGTTATTCGCTCTCATTGTTATATGAATCGATCGCCCTTATTTTTTATGGGACGTATTTATTTATTTTATTATTAAATATTTTTTTACGTGCATTAAAGCATATATAGGGAAAGGTGACTCGACGTTGCCCGGGATTGAATGATGATCAACGCATATTTCACACTTCCATATGTCTTTTGTCATCAAAATCGACGATTTTTCAACCAAAACGATTAATTGCCTGCTCTAGTTGGAAACCCACCGCGGTGTAACTAGAGGAAGCTCACATGTCTCTTGCAAGCCTTAGTTCACAATACATTGTAGTTTACGTTGCACTGTAGAGAACCTGTTGATTTTATAAAATTATTTTTATATACATATAATGGCTTGAATTAAAGTTTAAAATTAAAATGTCAAGTATCATGCTTAAATTGTGCTTTAAACAGAAACGTCCATTTGGAATGCGTCCCTGTCATATCAAAGAACCTACTGTTAATTTTATATGTCGACCCTTTCGGCTTCTGTGGCAATAAAACTTGTCAAATGCACTTGTGATGATAGGCTGTGTAAGGTGTTAACTTTGGTCAAAATCGTTAGTTCCTTCTTTCATCGAATTATTTCGATTATCGATACCAGCTGTGCTATTAAAAAAGTGCTCAGCCGAAGTAGCTCCAGTTCTCTCCAAACTCTACAACAAATGCCTTAATGAATCTTGCTTTCCGAGCTGCTGGAAAACTGCTTCTGTGGTACCAGTATTCAAGAATTCTGGCGAAAGAACTGACCCATTAAATTATCGCCCTATTAGCCTCCTCCCACTTTTTGCCAAAATATTTGAGACCTTAATTAACCATGCTCTAGTCCAGCACCTTACAGATGCTAAACTTCTGACCGACCATCAATATGGATTTAGACAAACCCGTTCCACAGCAGACATCCTCACTGTAATCTCTGAACGCATATACCATTCACTGGACAAAGCGGGAGAGGGCAGAGCGGTAGCTCTAGATATATCTAAGGCTTTTGACAGGGTATGGCATGAGGGTCTCCTCAGGAAGATTAGATCTTACGGTATCACTGGTAGAATACTTAACATAATTAAATCCTTCTTAGATAAGAGAAAAATCCAGGTTGTCCTCGACGGTCGTACGTCTAAACAATATAATATAAATGCCGGAGTGCCCCAGGGATCTATCCTTGGTCCTCTGCTGTTCCTGATATTCATAAATGACCTCCCCGATAAAATTGCCTCTGAGATGGGTATATATGCTGATGACACCACACTCTATAGCAGGCACGACAGGAAAACAAATGAACATATAGCTAAAGTAATGGCAGAAACACTAGAGGATGACCTCAAATCAGTAGTGGAATGGGGACAAAAATGGATGGTAACGTTCAATGCCACCAAGACAAAACTGGTTTCATTCAATAATTACAGGAAACCTTCTCTACCACCTATAGCAATGGCCAACAACTCTTTATCTGAGAGTACGTCTTTCAAGCTCCTTGGCATAACGTTCACAGGAAACATGAGCTGGAACAATTACATCGAGGGCATTGCCAGGGCCGCTGCGAGGAAGGTGGGCTCTCTCTACCGTGCTAGAAAACTTCTAACACCCGAAAGTATCCTGTACCTCTATAAGGCCACTATTCGCCCATGTATGGAGTATTGCTGTCATATTTGGGCCGGTGCATCGGCTACTAGTCTCTCTCTCCTTGACAGGGTTCAAAAGAGAGTCGCAAATCTGATAGGCCCTAAATTGGCATCAAAACTTCAGCCTCTGTCCCATCGTCGAAACGTTGCATCCCTCTGCCTGTTCTACAAGTATTATAATGGTGAATGCTCTGAAGAACTGCAAGCACTTGTGCCCCCACGACGTGAACACCCTCGACAGACCCGACAAGCTGCAAAATCCCACCCCCACACTGTAGAGATCCCTAGATGTAAAAGATCGTTCTACTCCAGTAGTTTCTTCCCCAGAACTGCTAGACTTTGGAATTCCATTCCAGGTCACTGCTTCCCCAACTGTACTGACATGCATAAGTTCAAGTGCAACGTGAACCAACATCTCGCTGCCCTAATCCCTACATAGTGCCCCAGTAGATGTTTCCCCTGATAGTAGCCCCCTACACCAAAGTGGCAATGTGCCTTGTTTGGGGTGAAAATATAATTAAAAAAAAAATTAAAAAAAATAAAAAACTTATCGAAGACATTCCGATACAAAGCCAATGTAAGAACACTGCCAGGCACGTAAAGTACCTTGTGTCAAATTTTATAAAAAAATCGGCCCAGCCATTTATATCGACCGAAACGTTGTGAAACTCACACTCAAGATGAGAACAGATGAATAATAATACAAATAAACCCATTTTTTTATTATTATTATTCTTACTCTTTTTCAACCTAAACCAGAAACGTAAGGGACTACTATTTGGGATCGTGTTTAGCAGGGAAATGTGGGGAGTTGAACAGCGAGATGTCTGGTCACATTATATTTATGCTTCTGCATATCAATACAGTTATGGAAGCACGAAACAGGGAGGGAATTTCAAAGTCTAGCAGCCCGAGGGAAGAAACACTTAGAATAGAAGGCTTTCCGATAGCTAGGGATCATAACAATAAAGGGATACTCTAAGCTTCTAGGGACAGGCACTACTCGAGTTTACTCATTTGTTTATATTGATGTACGGCATAATTGCGTTGACATACAGATCACTGAGGTTAAGCAACGTGGACTCTGACCAGTACCAGATGGGTGACAATTTGGGAAAGTTAGGCGCTGTCATTTTCCCGTGATCGGGATATGCATAGACTAGGGACCGCTTGTGAATCTGATATTCTCTGTAAACTTCCTCCTTCGTAGGAAGTCGTTATAGCGCGACAAGGGCTAATACCAAACTACGTACTACCGGTTCGAGGTTTACATGGATGATTTTGAAGACTTTATTTTGGCTGCAGCAAAACAGCCGTCATTCTTATCTTATACAAATGGAGATTTGGTATATGTCTGTCTGAAGCTAAAACTATAGCATTACTTCTATTAGATGTACGATTTACTATATTTCAATGCTCAATTCAGGAGTGAGGTGGAGTATATGTTCTATTGTCATGAGATAATTATCTTCTATTTTGAAGAGGAGTATGAAGTCAATGGCAAGCAAATGTTGCTATAAAGCAAAGTTGTTCGCAAAGGTTACCGAAAGAGGTAGAGAGTACTGGAAATCTGGGGAGACCTGTTGTCATCCAGTTTCCAGGGAACACTAGCGGTGAGTAATCTCTGATGATATCCTGTGTGAGAACTCGTGGTGAATACAAATAATAATAATAATAATAATAATAATAATAATAATAATAATAATAATAATAATAATAATAATAATTGACACCTAAATTCCAGTGAAAACCAATGGTCGCTGTCAACGAGAAATCAATGGTAAATGGCTGTTGCGATAACGCAAATTTATCTGCAAAGATTATCGAAAGAGGTGGAAAGTACTGGAAATCTGAGGATATTTGTTGTCACTCAGACCCCAAAGAACACCGCAGGCTCTTCTCAAAGAGAAATCTTTTAATGATTGCCTATGTGAAAACTCCTAGCGAGTAAATAATAATAATTATTATTATCATCATCGCTGCCAAGGTTTCGACCTAATGGCCCTTTTCCGTTTCAAGTGTTTATTTTGGCTGTTTCGTTTTGGTTAATCCTGGGAATCATGAGTTTGTAGGTAAGTTGTTTGTTTCTTTAACTAAATGGAACATTCAACCGTGAGATGACATGACTCCGATAAGATATAATTTTGCCATTTGCCATCGTTGGAATCTTGCCCAATTTTTTTTTTTTTTTTCTAATTCTGAATCTAACCAAATTGGCCAACGTTCACCGGCAAACGGCAACTGCAAATACAAACAAACCGCCAAAAGCGTCTTTTTTTTTTTCGTGGAATGGAATATAAATAACACAAATACTGACGTCTTTTTCAATAGAAAAAAATTGAACATTACAATGAGTACAATATAAGGAAAAGGAATAATTATGGCGTTGCATCCATGTGCTTGTTTTACAAATACTTTAATGAAATGTACTCTGATGAACTTGTAGTGCTTGTGCCTCTTCGACTTACATACTCCCGACTAACCCGACAAAAAACCCAACAAACAGCAAAATCCCACCCCTTCACTGTTTAGGTCTCTAAACGCCAAAAAATCTTCTACTCTAATAGTTTCTTCTCTTGGACTGCTAGATTATGGAATCCTCTTCCTGTTCCCTGCTTTTCTGGCTGCAGAAGTTTAAATGTAATGTGGGCAGAAATATCAAAACTCAATTTCACACATTTCTCCGTTAGACACGATCTAAAATAGTAGCCCTTTATGTCCAAGTACCAACATGCCTTGCTTGAGGCAAAAAAAATATATAAAAATTAAAATAATAATAATAATAATAATAATAATAATAATAATAATAATAAACCTAAAGTGTGTTAGATAAAGATAGAGATAGATAGATCTCACTTTATTGATTGCCCGACGCATTCTCTGCCCATTTTGAGGACAACACTACAAAATACGTCTATGCTCGTTTAAGTATAGCCGGCTAAGAGAGAGAGAAAGAGACAGAGTAGTCCCAGTGGAAATCACGTGAATTGCAAAACATCCGCCGGCGTCACTCTCCGACCACTTTAACCCCTAAACTTTTCTATTAACACGGCTAGGTTTAAATGTAATATGAACGGACATCTAACTGCTCAACTCTCCACAGTCCCCTGTTAGACACGATCCCAAATTGTAACCCCTTACGTCCAAATATCACTATGCCGTGTTTGGGTTTAATAAGAGTAAAAATCAAACAATAGAAAAAAACTTGAGCGTGTGAGATAGAGATAGATAGATTTCACTATATCAATCGCCCGACGTGTGTTGTCCCCATTATGAGGACAGTACTATAAAACACCTCTTTTCTCTTTCCAGTATAGCCAACTAAAGAAGACAGGGAGAGAGAGAGGGGGAGAGAGGTCCCACCGGAAATCATGTAAGTTGCATAACTTCCGCCCGGTTTCATTCTTCGACCTCTTTTACCCTAAACTTTTCCATTAGTACGACTACTACTACTACTACTACTACTACTATCTGACACGTAACGTCTTGTATTTTCAAATATACGATGTTTTCTTTATTTACAATGTTAGAAAAGTATAGTACTATTTAAATCAATACGATAAACAACTTACATTTTTAATCATTTAATTGTATAATCTACAACATTTTGATTGAATATTTAGCCTGGCGAAGATTAAGTCTGTCTCAGGCTCTAGCTGAAATATGTATGCACGTATGTAGCCAGAAACGTTTGCATAAATAAAACATTATACATAATAATATACCGTTCTACTTATCATTTAGCACTATTATACGAAGATAGCAAAATACATTGATTGTTGGTTCAATCTCAACAAAGAACTACACCTCGAGCAACGTATATACGAGGGTTGTTCCAACAGTAAAGTTTCCTATTTTTTAACTCAAAACGTTGAAGAGCTACAAAGACGGAAATGCTACCATTAAAACGAGCGACCTTTTGTGCTCCAGAATTTACTGTTCTGCATAGTCGCCGCCGTTGCCAAGGTACTTTTGCCAGCGATGAACAATGAACGTCTAGAACGCGTTTTGTCATACGAGGAGAGTTTCAAAAGTAAAGCCTCCTAGTTTTTTTAACCTCAAAAAGTTAAAGAGCTACGAAAACAGAAGTGGTATCATTAAAACAGGTGACATTTTTGTGCTACGGAATTTATTTGTATACGTAGTCATCACCATTCTCAATGCACTTTTGCCGGGAATTCACTGACATATCTCTAACGCAGGGATTGCTTTCTTTGGGTCTCACATATTCAATATCTACAACAAAGGGATAAAACTGTCAGGTCGTGGGGCATAAGTTCTTATACGTGGTTTTGTTGATTGTTTTTCTGTTCGTATTTATATTCATCAAAGATGCTTTCAAAATAATTTTTTCTATTCTTAATATTCTTTTAGCGGCCACGTACTATTAATGTTCTCCGTGTAAGATGTTTTTAAATCTTTTAAATAGCATCGAACGAAAGCTTAGATAACACCAAAGAGAAAGTACCTAACAAATTGCAAACAAAATAAATGTAATAACCGTTATATTTGCTGTGAAATACTTGTT
>NC_136495.1:113698423-113878423 GCF_053919585.1 Euprymna scolopes
CCGCCTTCCTTTTTTTAAATTTATTCCCCATTTTTAATTCACCTTTCTTAAAAAACATTCATACATCTTCTTCTACACTACCAACATAAATAAATAACCTTGAAAATATGTTTTTTTTTAAATTGCGTTACAAATAAATAATCAACTCGACAATAAAACGTATTGTTTACTGTGTACGTTTTCAGCGCCACAATTGTTTTTTTTTTGTTGTTGTTTTTTCGCGTTTAAATTAAAAGATATATCAAAATTTGAATTTAACTTTAAGTATTATGGTATCTGTTCAGTGCACATTTACCTACAAGTATGGCAAACCACTTATAATTCAATGGATGTAAGGTTTTTTTTTCTTCAAAAAATAAACAATTATAAACAGACTCATAGAAATCTATCTATATTCTTTTTTCATTTTAATATACTTTCATAGAAATGTTTCTGTTATTTCACAAAAAACTATTTTCACAAGTGTCACGCTCATACATTAATTCCATAACTAATATAACATATTGACCCAACGGATCACGGGGAGTCTATTATATATATAAAACTTGAATTCCTTCAGTTATAATCGGAACTGAAAACAAAACTTATGAAAAATTCTTGGTAAAATTATTTATAAAAAAAATAGATGACTTAAGTGCCATCAGCTATAATCGAAACTGAAACCAAAACTTATGAAGAATTCTCCGCAAAATTAGTTATTACAAGAAACAGAAGTCCATAACAATTAAACGACAGTCACTCGGATGTAAGTGTGACACACAAAATAAATAACACACACGCTTTCCTATTAATATATAAATGGATCAGACAAGATTGCAAATTGTTATGATGTCTTAAGTTATGCTTTCATGGCCTGAAAATCTCACCTCTCAGTTGCAGATATTGACAGTGTGCGAGCAGAGATACGTTATTAAATTCCTCCATGCAGTCAAAAAATTGAACGGATCAACATTCACTGGTGCCCGTTAAACATTTACGAGGTCAATGCAGTTGATGTCAGCACGGTTAGGAGATGGGTCCGTCGATTTCAGAATGGTGGCAGACATGTGAGTGACAAAGCGTGCTCCATTAGGAATGGTGTTGTCTATGTAGTCAAATAAATTTTGGGGCACAAAAGCTTGATCGTTTTAATGATACCACTCATGTCTTTTTTCTTTTTAGTTAAAAAAAAGGGTTGCATTACTTTTGGAACGCCCCTCATATTTTGGACCATGTCTACAGAACACTATATAGGGAGTTGAATAGCGAGATGTCTGTTCACATTACATTTAAACTTCTGCGTGCTAATACAGTCAAAGAAGTGGGAAATCTGAGGGAAATCTACGGTGATGGGGTGGAAGTTTGCTGCTTTTCGGGTTAGTCGTGGATTTTACGTCGACGGGGTACATGTGCTACGAGCTCGCCAGAGCACTTTCCAGTAAAATATTTGTAGAACAGGCATAGGAATGCAATTATCCAGCGATGGGATTGAGGTTAAAGTTTATAGTGCGGGATTCGTTTTTTAGTGCGGGACTTGGTTTATAATGTGGGCCTGAGTTTATTGTGAGAGACTTAGTTTATAGTGTGGGGCTTGGTATAAAGTGCGAACTTGCCTAATAGTGAGGGAAGCTTGGTTTATAGTGCAGACTCTTTTTTGAACCCTTTTCAATAGTGAGAGAACAGTGGTAGATGCAGCAGCCCAGATATAGAAACAATACTTCATGCATTGGTGAATTGCGGCTTTGTAGAGATACAGGATACTGTCAGGTGCGAGTATTTTTCTAGCACGATAGTGGGAGTTTGCCTTCTTTGCGGCATAACATAACACAGGTTTTACTTAGTAATTTTTTAACACGGTCGAAAGGAAAGAAAATGTTCTCGAAGGGTGACTAGTTTTGTGAATGTTTTTTCAATAAAAGTAAATAACAAACGCGTCTCAGCTATTTCCCTGATTCCAATTTCTTCCCATTAATCATCATCGTCATCATCATCATCATCATCAGCAGCAGCATAATCATCATTGTCTCACAGGGAGCTTTCACACAGGTTATCAAAGATCTCTCCTTGAAAACAACCTGAGTGACAACAAGTCTCCCCAGATTTCCAGTACTCTCCACCTGTTTCAATAACATTTGCAAACGGATTTGCGTTATCGCAACAGCCGCTTATCATTGATTTCTCGCTGACAGCGACCATTGGTCTCCACTGGAATTGAGTGGCAATAAGCTTCCCCAAGGTCCCAATTCTCTTCGCATTTGTCCAGTGGAGGTCTGGTCAGTGCTCTCTCCTCGGCCTTTCCATCCTCCTTGATTCTTCTCAACTATTTGGCATAACTCATCTCGGAGGTGGGTGGTATTATTATTATTACTATTGTTGTTGTTGCTGTTGTTGTTTGGGGTTTCACACAGGTCATAATCAGAGATTTCTGTTTGAGAACAACTTGCGGTGTTCCCTTGAGTCTGAGTGACAACAAGTCTCCCCAAATTTTCAGTACTCTCCACCTGTTTCTATAATTTTTGCAAATGAATTTGCCTTACTGTAACAGCCGTTTACCACTGGTTTCTCGTTGGCAGCGACGATTGATCTTCACTGGAATTTGGGTGAAAATAACCCTCGCCAATAGTGCTTTCTGTCCTTAGTCTTTCCATACTCCGTGATCCATTATTATTATTATTATTATTATTATTATTATTATTATTATTATTATTATTATTTACTCACTAGGAGTAGTGGTACAGACCATCATCAAAGATTTCTCTTTGAAGAACAACTTGTGGTATTCTCTGAGTGACGACAAGTTTTCCTAGATTTCCAGTACTTTTCACCTCTTTCGATAACCATTGCAGATAGAGTCCTTCTTGGCGATGACCATTGATCTTCACTGGAATTTGGGTGGCAAAAAGCCTCCCCAGTGTCCCAGTCCTCTTTGCATTCATCCAGTTGAGGTCTGGCTAGTGCTTTCTCTCCGCGGTTTTTCCATGCTCCTTGACCCTCCTCGCTTATTTAGTTTGGCGTAAGATTTTGGCGACACGCACACCAAAAATATTGGGGGAAAGTAGGGGAGATTGACTTACAATTATATAGTTTCATTTTTCATGATTCCATGTGATGTTCCTTTGTGTTTTATATCTGTAGCATTTTCTGCATGTCCAGTTGATGCTTGTGGATCATGTGTATTAGTCTCGGCATTCAAGGTTTTCCTTAATTTTTTCAGCAGTTTTCGTTACTGTTATCTGTTGTAGCTTACCAACCATCCCTCTGATTCCAATCTCTCCCATTTTCTTTCCAAACTGTTTTTTTTTGTATTTTTACTAGCGCTTCTACAGTTATTGGTGTCATTCTGACTTTTTTTCATCTTCCATAATCGTTTGAGCTCTCTGGCCAGTTCAGTGTATTTGCTCCGCTCCTCTGTTTCCTTGATTTTCACTCTGTGATCTACTGGAACGGCAAAATCTACAATATGACAGGCCTTTTTCTTTTTGTTAACTAGTATGAGATCCGGTCGTCTTGTGTGGACGGATTTATCCGTTTTTGTATATCCATGCCCCATAGGATTTCGTGACTTTCATTTTCAAGTTCTGCTGCCGGTTTGTGCTTGTATCATTTGTTTGGATGTTCAAGATTCAGTTGTATGCATAATTGCCAATGTACTGTCTTCCCCACTTGATCGTGTCTATTCTTATATTGGGGGGGCCTAGATTACTGCATTAGCTTATTATGTGGTTTATTGTTTCGTCTTTTTGTCCACAGAGTGTGTATTTGCTGTTTGCTTGTGTCTTGTTGATCCTTGCTTTTATGCGGTTGGTTCTAAACGCATTGTCTTGTGCGGCTGTTATTAGGGATTCAGTTTCTCTGTTTATGTTTCCTTTTTGTAGCCATCTCCAAGTGTTTCGTTAGTCTCGTCGTTTGTCATTCTTTTCTGTTTGTTTTCAGTGTCTTTTGCTGCATTAATTATTCTTTCAATGTTCTGCATTACGTATTTTTCTAATTCTTTTTCTTGTGTCATTTACGCAATCTGCTATACTCCCCAGCCGTCTTCACCCATCTTTTCTTTTCACATAGAGTCGGTCAGTATCATCATTTCAATGTAGTGCATTGTTCAGAGTCATGAGTTTCCTGGTCTTCTGATGCCTCAGTTCTTCTTTGGCCTAACCTATAAATGGTCCTAAATATCTTACTAGTGATGATTTTAATTAGGTTTCTACTTTAGTTTTGAAGAGATTTCTTGTTCCTTTAATGTATTCCTTTCTAATTTTCCTTTTCATTTCTGTTGGTACCTGCTTCCAGAACACCCAAATATTTGTAGCTATCATGTTCATCATACCTTCCGCTGCTTCTTTTCCATGCCGAATATTTATTATTATTATTATTATTATTATTATTATTATTATTATTATTATTATTATTAGGGTTGTGGAGACAAGTATGGCTCAACGAAAAACGGTGCTGACAGCAAACAGAGAGGTGCTGGGGCAGGTTGGCATTAAACGTGGAATATTCCAAGGAGATTCGTTATCTACACTTCTTTTTGTAATGATAATGATGACACTGAGCATCCTCTTGAAGAGAGAGAAACTCGGGTATAACTTTGGATCTGGTGGAAGACGCCTCAACCATCTACTGTTTATGGATGATTTGAAAATATTCGGTAGAAATGAAAAGGAAATGGAGAGACTGGTAGAGCTCGTAGGGACATACCCGGAAGATACAAGATGGAGTTTGGGATTAGTAAATGTGCGGTGCTGGTGATGAAAAGGGGAGTAAATGTTCATTCAAATGGAATAGTGCTGCCAAATGGAGAAAGTATGAAAGAAATAGAAGGTGCAGGGTATAAGTATTGGGAGTGTTGAAAGGTGTAGGCATCATGAACAGAGAAATGAAGGAGAATGTCAGGAAGGAGTAGCTTATAAGAGTGAAACTAATTGCGAAGTCAAAATTGTATGGAGGAAACCTAATGAAAGCAGTGAATGCATGGGCACTCAGTGTTTTGAGATACAGTGCGGGAAATTTAGAATGGTCTGACAAGGAGTTGCATGCCATGGATATCAAAACAAGAAAAGTTTTAGCAATGTTTGGTATATTCCACATTCGAAGTAGTGCAGCAAGGCTGTATCAAAAGAGGAAAAACGGTTGGGGAGGATTGAAAAGTGTAAAAGATTGTGTTAGAACTTGGGATATCGTTGAAGGAACATGTAGTTAGAAGTGAGGAGTGGATGCTTAAGATTGTAACCAATGAAGTGGAGGTATGTGAGACAAAGGCTGATTATGTGAAACGTATGGATAGAGAAAGGGCAGAGGAACTGGCTAGGAATAAAATGCACGGAAGGATATAGCAAAAGTGGCTAATGAAAGATCATGGCAATGGCTTAGAGCTGGGTATCTGGTTAAGAGTACTGAAGCTTTTGTTTGTGCAGCACAAAAGCAGGCATTAAGAACACGATTGTTCAAAAAAGTGGTTCTAAGAGAGGAAGTTGCTGCAGAATGCCGAATTTATGGTAAGACCTCAGAGTCAATTGCGCACCTTGTAGCAGGGTGTAGTGAATTAGCCCAGAGAGAGTACATGATCGCATGGACTCCGGATATATTGGGAGGTCTGTAAGAAGGTAGGGGTGAAGTGTGCTGGAAAGTGGTTTGAGGAGGTGCCTAATGAAGTGAGAACAAGTGAGGATGGAAATGTAGAGGTATGGTGGGGCAAAAGTGTCATAACGACCAAGCAATTGGAACATAATCGTCCGGATTTGATCGTCATTGACAATGTCTGAAAAAAACTGGCAGATTGTAGACTTCTCAGTACCCTGGGACAGGAATGTGAGAGAGAAGGAGAACGAGAAGTGGAGCAATTATGCTCCATTGGCCTTAGATATAAGGCGTATACACGGGGTTAAAACACAAATAATCCCGATCATAGTAGGTACGTTGGGATTATTATCAAGTCGTCTGGAAGGACAATTGAAAAAAACTATGAATCCCCGATGTTTTAGGCGGCCTTGAGACTTCTGCTAGTTTAGTCTACAATCTGCCAGTTTTTTTCAGACATTGTCAATGACGATCAAATCCGGACGATTATGTTCCAATTGCTTTCAAAGATCTTTGAAACTCCTGGTTTGGAACCGAGATTGAATCCCATCCCTTTCGAGGAAGCCGTTGATAAACGAAATAATAAGAAGAAGAAGAAGAAGAAGAAGAAGAAGAAGAAGAAGAAGAATGATAATAATAATGATAATGATAATGATAATGATAATGATAATGATAATAATAATGATAATAATAATTATTATTATTATTATTATTATTATTTTATTATTTTTTTTTTGTACACACTAGGAGTTCTCATACTCACTGACAACCGATGGTGTTCCCTGGAGTCTGGGTTATAACAAGTCTCCCCAGTGCTTTCTTTGTAAATGAGTGCGTTATCGTAACAGCCGTTTATCATTGATTTCTCATTGGCAACTGATCTTTGCTGGAATTTAAGTCGCAACTAACCTTCTCAAGGTTCTAACATTATTTGCACTCATTCAGTGGAGGCCTGGGCAGTGTTTTTCCCTCCTTCTTGGTCATTCTATTTTTTTTTTTTTTTTTTTTTACCATTCACGACTATTTTGCGTGGCACCAGCCAGATTTGATGCGGGGGGGGGGCAGATTATAAGATTTCTTGCAGTTTCAGTTTTGTTGTTTCCATGCGGTGTTCCTTCAATCTTTTTGTTTTGCTTCCGTGATAATTAGCTTATGGGTTTTCCTTAAATTTCAGCTGCTATATAATCTTTATCTTCCCCTTAATTCCAATTTCTCCTAGTTATTTTTCCAGATTTGTCGAGACTGTACCAAGTGCTCCTACAATTATTGGTATTGTATTGACCTTCTTCATGTTCTTCATTACCTGTATAATAAGCAAACATGTTTTAAGTCGTAGCAATTAATGAGTTAATGAGCTTCAAATATTGGCTGATCGTTATTCGTACGTGCATATTTCTTACTTTGTAGACGTCAAAGCTGTCAATCACGTGATCGAATGTGCTGTAAAGGTCATTCAGTAAAGTTGTAATCTGAAACATAAAACATAGACTGTCGTTAATGTTGACATTTGTTTCCGGTAGTTTGACGTTTCAATTTATTTTCTTACGTCGCCATTTTGACTTGCCATGATGGTCCGTAAATGGCTGACAAATAAAAAAGAAAGATTTGTTTTTTTTAAATTAAAAGAATAGTTTAGTCTTTTAATTTATAAACTTCTTGACTAGAAAATAATTCGTGTTATTTGGATTCTTCGGACTACTCTTTCAATCTTAAGTGTTATTCACACAACGTTTCGGCCGATGTAACCTCCGACCTTCTTCATGTGTATCTTGTCGAACTCGGAAATTTTTCTGTTGAACTCTGGGAATCTATACAGAAATTCGAAAAGAACTCGTAATTTAATCCACAGAGCGTAGCGTGCTCTCGTTCCGTCAGCTATTTCCGTACCGAAATTGCGTACAGATTTCTTAGTTTAACACATGACGAAAGTCGGAGGCTTGGTCGGCCGAATTGCTGTGCGAATGATATCCATGATGAGAACAGTAGTGCAAATAATATAAATGATACGAAATATCAATCCTCATCTAGAAATAATTTAGAAGAACACAAAACATTTTTCAACAAGTTGTGATAAACGATATATAAAATGTTTATATTACTTGTATTGATCGGACTATTGTCCTCATCTTGATTGTTATTTGTGCAACGTTTCGGTCGGGTTGTCCTTCGGCCGTCTTCAGGCATGTTGGTTGTTGTTTGGAAAAGAAAAGAGAAAAATTACTAGCTCTGTAGATGTTTTCGTATTCTGTGAATTAGTACCTATTTTATGGTTGTTATTTCGAATTTCTGAAAATATTGGTTGACAAAGGGGGGCAACTCTAATAAAACTATACAAAGGTGGTAAGGCTAGAGGGACACACGTAAAACCGTGACACGGGGAGATGATGAAAAGTTCGAACAAACTGATCACATGCAAAAGGGAAAAGGAACACACTTTCTTTTATGGAATTATAAAACAAAAAACAAATATTGTACACCTTAATAATTTAGCGATGAAAGGGAGATAATCCCCTATCTATTTTTAATAGAGTTGCCCCCCCCTTCCCTTTGTCAACCAATTTATTCAATTCGAAACTAAAACCATAAAATAGATACTAACTCACAGAATTACGAAAACATCTACAGAGCCAGTAACTTTTTTCTTTTCTTTTCCAAACAATAAACAACGTGCGTGCCTGAAGATGGTCGAAGGACAATCCAACCAGAATATTGCACAAATAACAATCAGGATGCGAACAATAGTGTTACATGATAAGGGCTGTCCCCTTTTCATGTAAGTATAAAAATAGAGAGTTTAGTTAAAATTAAAATGAAATAGCAATAGACGAAATTCGAACCTCGTAATTTAGGTTTAGAAATAGATTACGTGTGAGAATTTGAAAATGTAAAACAAACGTTTGTTTAGAATATAGATAAAATATTTCAAGAAAAGAATGTGAACCGTCAAGTTTGTTATGAAATTTTAAATTGAAAGAATGCAGCTTATAAGATAATGTTTTTAACATATTGGAAAAGTAGGTTACTGAGTATAGGTTAAAATTCCTTTTGTAGAAATAGGAAAAGTTTTGGACACGTATGTTCAGAACACGTGAAAGAAAGCACATGTTTTAACATGTGTATGACGTCACGGAAAATAGAAAGTTCTAGGAATAGAGAAAAAACTTTAGAGTTGGTCAGTCGGGGAGAAACTCGGAGAGAGACAGTCAGTCGTCTAGGAAGCGAGACGTCACTTTGAAACTAAAATGTGAAGTTGAATTCTTGATGATGGAAATCACGGCCGGTCGTGAAGAACTAAATTCATCATGTGTTTTGTAAAGCTCGTCTTGTCTTATGATTCTTACAAAAAGGTAAAGTGAAGATTGTATTATATATCTGTGTTATAAAATGTCTTTTCATACACGTCTCGACATCTCATATCTACACAATGTCTGAACAGTGAACTCTATCTCCTCACTCGAAGAGCTTTCTTCTTCTACACGTCTAAGGAATGAACATTTTAATATATAAGAAAAGTAATAACACGAACAATCTCTCTAAGTCTCTTACAACATCTCCTCTCTCTCTCTCTCTCTGAGTCTTTCAACATCCCTCTCTAGAGAACTCTTACAACGACAAACTCTCACTAAGACTCGTATCTTTACTAATAAGAACTCACGTAACATACGCGCACAAGTGGTACCTTCGTCTAATAATAATAATAATAACTATATGTAACAATAGTCCGACCAATACAAGTAATATAAACAATCAGCCTCATCCAAAAAAAATTCAGTTGATATATAGAATATTTCGGAAGTTTTATTTATTTATTTATTTATTTATTTATTTGTTTGTTTATCTATTTATTTGTTTGTTTGTTTGTTTATTTATGTATTTATTTATTTGTTTATTTATTTGTTTATTTATTTGTATACTAATTTTTTTAAAGTTCCTAATTTTTTTTCAATATGTCAATTACGATCTTATTAGGACAAGCTGTACATACCCGGTGTTTCCAGGGGGAAAAACAAATTTTCGGGCGGAGGGTTTAGTCACATACTATTTAAGATGCACTAAATATACTAACTTGTTACGATTTTCCTGAAAGTGGGCCATATTTTTTATTTTTGGAAGCATAAAATACAGCCATCTTCATCTATGAAATTCAAACGGAAATAAAATCGCATAGCTTAAAGAGAAATAACTCATAGGTTAAATGAAAACTTACTTCCATTTTTAAACGCAGCTGATCTGAGTTATAATAATAATTAAAAAATAAATTAAATTAAATGTAAAATAAATTCAAAATAAATTAAATAAACTAACTTTATATTTTTCTAAATAGAATACTTAAAACAATCCTATTACTAATTTCCATTAAAAATTCAGATCTAATTATTAAAACGGATTTTTTTAAATGTAACATGCAAATGAGGTAATCTATTGAATGTTGTTTCCTTTTGAATAAATGGTATGTATAGAAACCATGCGGGAATAAAAGTGTAAGATGATAAGGGTTAATGAGATTAACTGATTTATAGTTGAAAGATAAGAAAACATCAATGGTATGAAGTAAGTTCAATTACTAATGGGGCGGATATGGCAAATACTTGTTGATATAAAATTTAAAATTGAACCTTTATGCTATTTGTTTTATATATGGTGGCCATTTTTTTTTAATTTGTTATTTTTGGTTGGTTGTTTTTGTTTTACGGCATATCAACCTTTTTCAGGTTATTTAATACCGAATCTAGTTATTTTGAGGAACGATTTTTAATGGAGTATTTTTTTTTTACGTCAGATTCTATTTAACACATAGTTGGGACCCTAACAGGTACTACCACTCCGGGTCAGAGTGGACCTGGGAGCAATGGCAATTAAAGGGTGGCTACACACTCCCCAAAGCCCGCAAGGTGGGGCCTCACCATCGGATATAGTTTTAGGTAATATCCAGGACCTTGTTATTTTTAAATTATTCACTAGTATATTTTAAATTTGTTACATTTTGCTATAAAATTAAAAAAAGTATTCCATATTAAAAATATCTATCTATCTATCTATCTATCTATCTATCTATCTACTATCATATAAAAAGAACTTAGTCTCTTTGTACCTGTGTGTGATTTTGTTCCCATGGACTCCAAAACCGCTGGGCCGATTTTTATGAAATTTCACACAAATGTAATTTATGTTCCTGGCAGTGTTCTTAGATAGGTTCTGTATCGGAATGTCTTCGATAAGTATCGATAATCGATAATCGAAGTCATCCGATGAGAGGAAGAATATGCGATTTTGACTAAAATTAACAACTTACAACGTCCAACATCACAAGTGCATTTGAAAAATTTTATTACTACACAAGCCGAAAGGCCCGACATATAAAATCAACAATATGTTCTTTGATATGACAGGGGCGCGTTCGAAATGAATGTTTCACTTTAGAGCACAATTGAAGTATGCTACTTGACTTTTTCAAATAATTTAATAACATCAACTGTAGGTTCTCTATAGTGCAATATGAACTACAATGTATTGTGGACGAAGTCATTGTGGGGAGGCATGTGAACCTTTCTCCTGAAGCACCGCGATGGTTCCCCAACTAAAGCAGGCAATTAATTTTGGTTGAAAAATTAGCGATTTCGCCGATTTTGATGACGATAAAAATATATGGGATTGTGAAACATTCGTTGATCATCATTCAATCCCGGGCAACGTTGGGTCTCCCTGCTAGTATAAAATGAAGTATGTATTTTTGTTTTGTTTTGTTTTTTGTTTTGTTGGTTTTTGGGGTTTGTTTTTTTTTTTAATTTTTGTTCCCCCAAAACAATGTGAATTCGGAGCCAGATTTATAGGGGTCATCTTAAGTGATGAGTTGTGCAGTGAGATGTTTGTTCACATTACATTTAAATTCATGCAAATTGGTGCAGTAAGGAAAACAGTGAGCAGGGATGAAATTCCAAAAGCTAGCCGTTAGAAGAAAGAATTTGTTAGAGTAGAAAGCTCTTCGGCATTTAGCGATCTTCACACTGAATGGGTGGGATTTAGCTTCTTTAGTTGTATTTTCACCGAGAGGGGGGCACTAGAGCAACAAGTTCGTGAGGGTGCATCTCGTTGCAGTATTTGTGAAACACGCACAGGGACGCAACACTGCGGGGATGGGATAGGAGCCGGTGATTGGTAGGTAGTGGGGAACCTGAGCGCAAGGGGCTACTAAGAAATAAAAACCAGATTTTTAAGAGTCTTACGTGATCAGTTGTGCAGTGAGATTTTTGTTCATATTACATTTAAATCTATGTATGCTGGTACAGTAAGAGAAACATAGAGCAGGGATAGAATTTCAAAAAGCATTCAGATGGGAGAAGAGACTATTAGAGCACAAAGCCTTTCGACATTTGGGGAACCTCTACAGTAAATTTATCGGATTAAGTGATTGTTAGGTTATATGAATGTATTTATATAAGGATGAGGGGCTTTTGCACCAGCAGCTTAGTCAGATTGTATTTGAATGAGGAACGATTTTTAATAATAATAATAATAATAATAATAATAATAATAATAATAATAATAATAATAATAATATTGATAAAAATAATAATAAAAATAATAATAATAATATTGATAAAAATAATAATAATAAAAAATAAGAAGAAAAAAATAATAATGCATAATAATATAGAGAATAATAATGAAAAGAATAACATTTATAATAAATTATAATAATAAAAAAATAATAATTTAAAAAAATAATAATAAAAATAAAAAATGATAATAATAACAATAATATTAATAATAAAAATAAAAATAATAATAATAAAATAATAAAAATAAAATAATAATAATAATAATAAAAATAATAAATAATAAAAATAAAATAATAATAAAATAATAATAATAACAATAATAATAATAAAATAATAATAAAATAATAAAAATAAAATAATAATAATAATAATAAGAAGAAGAAGAAGAAGAAGAAGAAGAAGAAGAAGAAGAAGAAGAAGAAGAAGAAGAGATATTGATAAGATGCGACAAGATGAAGAAATTGATTTAACATAATATTTACAGGAGTTGATGACATGATATGGTTGGAGGATGTTGACTATCACCAACATCGCCGTCGTATACGCAACAAAAAAAAAACTAACTGAACGGCAACAGATCAAAGTTAAGCGCAAAGATAACTTTACGGCGCCAGGAATTGGGACTCTTAGATGAGTGATCAAACGAAGAGAGGTTTTTAAAAAAAGAAGCAGTAAAAGATGAGATAATGATGGATGTTTAATGCTGACGGTCGCTTAAAGTGACAAATGAACAGCTGCGTTTCATGCGTCAAGAAACAACGAGAGAAGGGAGTCGAAAGCGAAGATAGTTGATTCGCGCTGGAAAAAAAAGATCAATGCGAAATAAAGTGTGTGTTACAAGTCTCGACACACGACAGCCTCGTGTCATCACTGTATAGGGATACTTATCAGACCAATGTATTATATATATATATATATATATATATATATATATATATATATATATATATATATATATATATATATATATATATATATATATGACAGCCCCTTTAAGAAATTTGTTTCTTATCGTTGAGCACTTTCAGTTGAATTAAAAGTCGGTCAATTTAGCTCTTATGCGTAGATCATCGTATAACGATTTGATCACTGTCTGTCTGACGTAATGAACATTTAAATTAAAATGTTTAAAATTCAACGCTATTTCACACGGTTAATGGTAGCCGAACGGATACGGCCTCCGCTAATCGAGCCAGAGATGTCACGGGGTTCGAATCGTTCGACTGGTAGTAATCGTGAAACCCTGCACTGAAGAATCCCGAAAGGATGAAACACTAGTGTCTGTAGGTATTTAATTATTATAGTGAAAATAATATATATATATATATATATATATATATATATATATATATATATATATATATATCATGATTCTTAGGGGGTTGCAGAAATTAAATATCGCAGTAATGAAGGGAAGACTTTTATAATTCATAATTAAAAGCGTTTTAAAATAAAGTAAAAAAGGTGAAGAAGAGAAGATAAAAAAAAAAGACAAGTCAGCTGGCCGGTTTCGAATTCGCTTTATCAAAGCTGTTTCGAGAGATTTTTTTTTTTTAAGGGGGAATTGAAAATATGTACAATTTAATATAAAATTACGTTGCGTTCCGTTATGTGTATATTGTGGATACACTTTATTTTAAAACGCTTTTGAATCATGGATTATAAAAGTCTTCCCTTCATGATTGCGATATATATATATATATATATATATATATATATATATATATATATATATATATATATTTATATATATATATATATAACTACTTCATTTACTCACATAAACCTAATATACGAAAGTATAGATTTATGCGTAAACTTTAAGTATTTACTTCAAAAGTGCTCAATACGTAGGTAGAGCTAGTTAGTAATTTATATAATATATATGGCAATTAAGCTACACTGAATATTCTGCGTTTCATCCACTATAGGATTCGTCAGGCTTATGCGCGAATTCTGTGGTTGCTTCTTGTTTTTATATATGTTGATGATTTCTTTGAGTTCCCAGTATTTATTCGCTAGTGTTGGTTTTATACGGTGTTTTTTATTTTTTACACCGTATAAAAACAACACTAGCGAATAAATACTGGGAACTCAAAGAAAGCGGACATTCGCCGGTAGTCGAATGGAAAATAATGAGACAAGCTACCACGTGCAGACATTTAGACGACCCATGTAAATTATGCCTCCATGAAAAATTTGCTATCCTGTACTTTAAAGAACCTCAAAATCTATTAAACTGTAGACGAGAAATGGCAAACAACTGTGTTCCCAAAATAAAACTTACTCTAGGATAGCGATACAAAATAGCTTTAAAACTAACAATAACAATAGAAAACAAACAAATAAATAAATTAAATAAACATTAATATACATAAACGATCACACATATATGTATATATATGTATATGTATGTGCATGTGTGTGTGTACACATAGGTATATTTATATATATATAAAAAAAGGAAGGAAAACGTCTACCTTAAACCACTAACCTAGTTCTAAAACAGATCCTTTGTTCGATAAAATGCATGCCCATTGGCTGATAGGAAGGGGCGCGGTGGATACTAGAAAGCTGATTGGCTAACTAGAAATCCTCAATATATATAAAAACAAGAAGCAACCACAGAATTCGCGCATAAGCCTGACGAATCCTATAGTGGATGAAACGCAGAATATTCAGTGTAGCTTAATCGCCATATATATTTTATAAATTACTATATATATATATATATATATATATATATATATATATATATATATATATATATATACTAGATGTCTATACCTGGCATTGCCAGGGTAGAAAATATTAGTGAGCGAAAGGTTTAGTCACATACTTTTTAAGATATTCCGAATGTCCCAACTTCTTACGATTTTCCTCCAAGTGGATCAAATGTTGTATTTATGGAAGCATGAAATACATCAATTCTCGCCTACGAAAATTAAACGCGAAATAGCTTCAAAGGAAAACGACTCTTTTAAGATAACTGGCTTAGGCTAATAATGATTGAAAATAAATAAAATCAAATATATATTAAATGAAAAAATAAAATAAATCAACTTTAAATAATATTTCGAAATAGAACAGCTAAAACGATTTTCTAACAACAAATAATTAATAACATCGATCTAATTATTAAAACAGATGTTCTTTTGTGTAATATACAAATGACTTGAATGCAAATAAATAGTATATATATATATATATATATATATATATATATATATATATATATATATATATATATAAATCGTGTTGGAATGTAAGGGGTACATCCTGAGTCCACCTCTCTTCCTGATCTACATCAATGATCTCCCAAAATACATACTTAGATCATTCGTTGACAGTTATGCTGATGACACGACCATCTATGGCAACACATCAAAGGGCGTAAATGACAAAGTTCTCTCTTATTCTCTCTCCTCTGATCTTGAGCGCGTGGTACAATGGGGGGAGAGGTGGCTGGTTACTTTTAATGCATCTAAAACCAAGCTCCTATCTTTACATCATCAACACTCTGATCCCCATTTGGCATCAATTGACATGGATGGTTCTCGTCTTGGGGAGGCTCCATGTTTTGACCTTTACTCCTGATCTGGAATGGAACACGTACACCAAATCTGTTGCCAAGGTCGCTGGGAAAATAGTGGGATTCTTCTACCGCTCCAGTAGATATCTCACTGCTGATGCAATTCTCTATCTATATAAAAGCCAAGTACGTCCATGGATGGAGTACTGCTGCCACATCTGGACAGGGGCTACTAAAAACAGTTTATCCTGCCTCGACAGAGTACAAAATAGACTTCGTAGTTTAGTGGGGGATTCCATTTTCTCTTCCCTGCAACCTCTCTTACACAGGAGAGACGTTGCGAGCCTGTCTTCGTTTTATCGTTTTCCATGGCAAGTGCTCGTCTGGGTCCAATCTCTGCCCCCCCCCTCGCCAATCATTCACGAAAAACACCCTTCTAGCTGAAACCGCTGTTAATAATTTTCCCCACTCTTTATATGTGCCTAAATTAAAACGTACATTCCATGAACACAGCTTCTTTCTCAGAACTGCACGCCTGTGGAACTCTCTTCCGTTTGCCTGTTTCCCACCTGACTACAACTTGGATGTCTTCAAGCCCAATATAAACAAATCCCTGATAAACCGCCCCCTTAAGTAATCCTATTCATCAAATCTCCATTACTAACGATTACTACGATATTATCCCATTGATTACTGTACACGCAATAACTCTTATCCTCGAGTGGCCTCCGTGCCTTGATAAGTGGTGACTCCCATGTAGTAAATAAAAAAGTTTACAACTGTCCGTTTTCAGTTTTAAAACCAATTTGTGAAGCAGTTTTACCTTTTGTACGTATTAATTAAATTTTGAACAAATAGACAAGAATACGATTTTATTATAATAAACGTGTGTTTGTGATAAGATGAGATGATTCTAATATTTTTTACGTTTCCGATACAATTTCCGACTCTGATTCTTTTTAAATCTCTTAATATTAAGTTGGTGCAAAAATAATGTCGTTTTTTTGGCGTTCAACTATATATATTAAAAAACAACATTATTTTTGCACCAACTTAATATTTAGCTATAGAGTTTGTTTTTGTTTTGGTTTTTGTTTGTTCGTTTTTGCTTTTCTTGGGGGGGGGTGATTGTTCATACCTATATACTATGTGTATATATTTTCGGACACGTAATGGTACACTTGTGGAGGAGATTTTTGTTTTACTGATAGTTTAAAATGTATAAATATTTATCATTTCATCATTTAAAAAATGACAAGACTGAATCAATTTAAAAGAATCGTTTTTGGCATCGGAAAATATACACAAAATTTTCTCAATTTTGATACCGGGTTCTATACCCTAAAAAGTTGTGTTTTTTCGATTCGCGATTCCGATTAATTATTGTATATATATATATATATATATATATATATATATATATATATATATATATATATATATATACATATATATATACATATATATATATACATATATATATATATATATATATATATATATATATATATAGAGAGAGAGAGAGAGAGAGAGAGAGAGAGAGAGAGACCACATTTCTGGCCAATTTTATAAGTTCCAAATCTCAGTGACTGTTGATCAGAATTTAACAAATGAAGACTCGTTGGAGAGGTAATGACCTTAATTATGTCGTGTGTTATGTGACATTTGCCCTTAAGGTCGCAGATTAAGGGGATCATCCATCATCCTGAGCCTATTTTTGACACATTTTTACAGCCATAACATTTTTCAATCATAGTCATTTGTTTTCCTAGTTTTGCGTATGAATTACAAAATATTTGATATTTCCCCCAAACCACTGGCCTTGATGGAAGGGGAGACAACAACTTGCTGTCATGGTTTCAAATCATCTGAAATAACAGCAATAACTTGCTCTTGATTCCAAATATTTTCCATATCTTGTATCTCCTCGTTTTGGTTTTCATAGATAAAGTAAATTCCAGAGTGAATAAGGATTATTTTATCGACTTACTCTTGCCAAGACCAACTGTTTTTATTTTCACTTTAGGTGTTATTTTTACCGGCTAAAAACCAAAGCGAATTTTTTTCACGGGTACAAATCCCCTATATATGAAGTTTCAAGTCTGTTAGCCAAAAAGTTAAAGAGAAGTTTGGTAGGGACCCTCACAAACACAATGTCACTTTGTAGATATACTAGCAGGCCGCCCGGTGTTGTCCGGTCGTAAAATACCATTAAACATGATATAGTCATCCATGCTGATTTCGTATTTATTATTATAGAACAGGTTCTCTATTGATTATTATATTGTACCCAATATATATGGTAATTATTTCAAAACGTATTTTTTTTTAAATTGCTTTGGTGCCATCAGCTAGAATCGAAACAAAAACATTCACTGCTCCAGCCTTAGTCGTTATTTGTTATTGTCTGAGCTATCAGCAGATTGATTTTTTAATGCTAAAAAGAGACTTCAAACTAAAAATGTATACGCTCGGAATTAAGTCGATTTACTTCCGCTAACGTTGTTTTTTTTGTTTTTTTTTTTAATTTTGACCTCTTAGCATGTACTTTTGCAGGTTAAAAACCTAATCGAAAGTGTGCTATAGACCCAAACACCTTGTATATCAAATTTGAAAATATTTCAACGACTATTTATTCTGAAATAAAACAATGTTTAAATGGTTATTAATATCAATGTCAGTGCGACAAAAACTCAACTTTATTGATACACACACACACACACACACACACACACATACATATATACTTTTTATTTATTTTTACATAAACATTTAGGTATCGCTACACATTCATGAGTATGATTAAGTCAACTAGATATAAATAACTAGGGATTTCGTCAGGCGGTGTTGCTTTTATCAAAATCAAGTTGAGATTCGGAATCAGAATCCCGGTGCCTAAAGATCTACCATTGAATCAATCTCCTTCAGTACTCTCGTTCTCTCTAATATATATACATATGTGTGTGTGTGAGCGCGCGCGCGTGTGTGTTTGTGTGTGTGTGTGTGTGTGTGTGTATGTGTGTGTGTGTGTGTGTGTGTGTGTGTGTGTGTGTGTGTGTGTGTGTGTGTGTAACGACGAAACATGTGTCCGTGGATAATTATAGTTTAAAAAGTGTATCTATACATACATATACATTATATATATATATATATATTGATACACACACACACACACAATATTTTTTTTAATAGGAAAGACAAAATTATGAATGAATTCAAAGCAACTCATTAACAACAATATTATGTAAAAACGATATATCATTTGGAATTTTTTATAATAGAAAAATTGTCAAAGTGAAAAACTCCTTAGCAACACCGAGTAGTAGCTAATGCTTATATATATATATATATATATATATATATATATATATATATATATATATATATATATATATATATATAATGATGCGTCTCTCTTTTTAGAATGTTATTGAGTATAAAAAGCTACTTGTCGACAATTATCTATAATTTAAAACCTAAACGGCGCTTCAAAACACCCTGCCTTAGCGAATTTAAGAAACATGCTGTAAGGGAGATAATGCTTACTATCTGCCTGCGTAGTTATTCCCCCTAAAATTTTATATTTGATTGTTTTCATTCTCATTTCTTTTTTTTCTTTCTGTTTTTCTCTTTTTTAATCGTTAAGCGTTTTTTGTGGATCTTGTTTTCATTAATAATCGCGTGTTAACTTTTAAAAACATCTATAATAATATTTAATAAGATATATCAATTAAATTATCCTAAATAAAATATTTCGTCTCATAAACCCTCAAACATGTCGCTGTAAATTTTTTTTTCGCCATTATTTTGAAATTGATGCAGTTCAAATGGTTTAAATTGAAACTATTTTTTAAGAAAATCATTGGTATATAATGATACCTTGGTATATCTTCAAAAAAAATACAACTTGTAACTTCGGCTCCATGATTAATCTTCTTTTAGTAAAGTTATGCGTGGATCGCACAGTGTATTGCCTATTGGGCCAATAAGTCTCTAGATTTTAAAGTCATAATATTGTAATATTTTTTTATCCTGTGCCCCCAAAACCAACAGAGATTAGACTATTCCTGTAATGATCCGGTTCCTGTTGATTTTGCGGTGGGAGTTAAGTTCTGTGCAGTTCTAGGAGGTCCAACCTCACACGCTTTGCCTTCTCCCTTTGAGAAGGTGTTAGTTGATTGCTAATCACCCGAGGCAGTGAGGCGAGGCACCCTTACCTGCAAATACCGACGGGGCTTCCCGGGCACTCTTTGCAGGTCACAGCGTCTCTTCTCGGGGCGCTGACTTCTCAATTCCCCTTTCCGACCCTGGTGTCTAAGTTCTTGCAGTGGATGAAAACTAAACAAATATTGAATTATCGAATTCGATTAGAAAATTCATCCAATTGTGTTTTAGATCTTGATAATCAGGTTCTTTTTCGTTATTGTAGCGAAATTCGAAAATTGTGATATTAGATTTCAAGTGAAAGCAACGGTATCTACTGAACAGCCATGTAGCAGTAATGAACATATCCAAGGGAATTGACTCCATTTTGTAATGTTAAAACTTTAATGCGTTAAATAAAGTAGTTTAAAAACAAAACGTTTTTCTTAGAATTAATCAGAAGTGACTTTTCCAAGGCATTTTTTTTTCTTTTTTTTTTTTTTTTTTTTGTAATTAATCAGAAGTTACTTCGAGGGCATTCATCGTCAACCCTAATTATCAGCTTCTTTTTTTTTTTTTCTTTTTCAATTTTTTTTTTGTTTTTTGTTTTTTATTAATGTTTTAGTAATGTAAAATTTTGTTCTTCAAATGGTTTACATAATCAGACGTTAATTTCTCGTTTAAAAAAATCAATGGATCTCTCAGTAAAATGGAGTTATCTCTCTTAGACCAAAATAATAAGGTAGAAAATTAATTATTAAAGAAAACAGTTTTCGAAGAAATTAGTAATTTTAGCTTACATAATAGGTTCTTCTTTGTTTCCATTGTGTTTACGTTACATTTTTTTTTTCGTTTAAATCATAGAAATACGTATTTTATGTAACACTAGCCTGGGTACTCGGCGTTGCCCGGGTGTTTGGAGGTGTGTGTCGAGCAAAAATGAAGAAGAGCCGAAAATCTTTCTTTCCGATACCCCCCCACCCTTTTTAATTGATTTAATAAACGCGGAATTGGACTTAGTAATTCAATCCTGTTCGTCCGTTTATTTGTTCGCAATTTCTTAATAATATTTGGATTTTTTTTTAAATTTTGCACAAACATTAGTCATGGTAAAAGTAAATTTTTGCCAGAATGGATTTTCCGGGGTAACTCTGATTGCTCTCCCCCTACACGTCATTATAGTGATAAAATTGTCCCCAAATCGTTCTTCCGTTCATTTGTTCGCACTTTTCTCAATAACCACGCCTTGGATATTTTTAAGTTGCACAAACATTAGTCATGGTGAAAGTAAATTTTTGTCAGGACGTATTTCCAAGATAGCTCTGGTTGCTCCCTAGGGGGCATTAGGGGTAATATTGCCCCCAAATCATTCATCCATTCATTTGTTTGCACTTTTTTCAATAATCAGACGTTGGACTTTCTTTTCTTTTTTTTTTTTATATTTTGCAAAATTATTTTTTCTACTTAAAACATCTTTACTTTTCTCTTTCATTTATAGCGGGTTTTTTTCTTTTTTTTCTTTTAATTTTTCTTTTCCCTTTTTTTCTTTTCTCTTTGTTCTACAGCTTTTTTTCTTTCTTTTTTTTTTCTTTTTTTTCTTACCAAACGTTCGCTTTTGATTTCTATATTCACGTATCCATTTTTAAATTAAATTAAACAACGACAATTTTTTTTTTTTTTCTTTTTTTACATATTTATAGACTAGCAGGACCCCCGGATATTCCACGGAATGAGACATACATTTAATCAATAAATATGTTTTGATAAAACTGATACTTTTTTTTTCTGAATAGCGCAAAAATTAGTTTTTTAGGCAGTAGATATAAAGCGATTTTCCCCCTCTGCGTGTGTGCGGAAACTGACTTTTTTTATCAAGTAAAAATATCTGGAATGAAAATTGATAAATTGAACTTGACATGCGAAAGTCTATGCATGCGCAAATATATATTTATACGTTAAACTACCTTAACATTTCAGGTCCTAATAACAATATGTTCTTGGGCCATATGGTGACGAATTCCGCTAAATTTATACAGCCTAACATCACTAGTGCATTTAGAAGTTTTATTACCACACAAACCGAAAGGTCCGACATAAAAAATCAATAGGTTCTTTGATATGACAGGAGCGCGTTCCAAATGAATGTTTCTGTTCAAAGTACAATTTCACTGTGATATTTGACTTTTTCATTTTAAACTTTAATCCAAGCTACTATCACCGCACAAGCAGTAAGGCATGTCATATAAAATCAACAGTAGATCCTTTGATGTGACAGAAACGCGTTCGAAATGAATGTTTCTGTTTAGAGCACAACTAGACCATGGTATTTGACATTTGCATTTTAAACTTTAATTCAAGCCATGATATATGAAAAGACCCATTTATAAAATCAAGAATAGAATCTCTACAGTGCAATGTGGACTACAATGTATTGTGGACTAAGTCATGTGTGGGGATGCATGCAAAGCTTCTTCCCAGTTCCCCAACCAAAGCAGCCAATCAATCGATTTGATTGAAAAGTTGGCGTTTTCACCAATAATAAAATATGGGAGTGCGAAACATTCGTTGATCATCAATCAATCCCGAGCAACATCGGATCTATTTGCTAATATATGTATATATATATATATATATATATATATATATATATATATATATATATATATATATATATTATTTTATTATTTTTAGTGATATATAAACAGTTTTGAACCGTGTTTTATTTTTGTATTTTAATTTTTGCTTCCTAAGCGGTGAAAGTGAGAGAGAGAGAGAGAGAGAGAGAGAGAGAGAGAGAGAGAGAGAGAGAGAGAGAGAGAGAGATTACCTCCCATTTCGATTTTTATTTATTATATTATTATATGTATTTTTACGTCCATAAAACATATCAACCATTGATCAACCATCAACAAGGATCGAACTCGTGATTACACTACCAGCAGTCAAGAACCACGACGCCTTGTCAGCTTTCATACACAGTTTTTTTTTATCGCTTTTAAATGTAAAATCTGTTGTTATGTTTTAGCGATATATAAGCAGCTCTACTTTTTTTGTACACCTCTCTCTACATATATAGCGTTGAGTCTGGTCAGTACTATGCTGCATGTGTTCTCCGCTTATCCCTATATTGTTTCCAGTCAGTCTTGTGCCCCTCCTTGCCACTAGACCAAAGGAGTGCCAATTCAGCAAGGGTGTGGATGGAGATTGCGCAATCCTTGCCTCACAATTATACGCTCCTTACAAGGGTGTTCATTGTCTCTTGAAACTGAAAGGCGGCATCGCATACACACACACACATATATATATGTGTGTGTGTGTGTGTGTGCATGTGTGTGTGCTTATGCGCATATATATATATATATATATATATATATATATATATATATATATATATATATATATATATCACCGCTTCATGTTGGATCACCGAAGTTAAGAAACGGTGAGTTTGGTCTATACCAGAAGATGGGTTACAATTTGGGAATACTAGACGCTGGATGTGGGAGGACACACACACACACACACACACACACACACACACACACACACACACATATATATATATATATATATATATATATATATATCTCTATAAAAACAGAGATGTGTGTGCCACAGACGATTTCTGATTGGTTAATCCAATAATCACATCTCCTAAAAAAGTATAGTTCTTACGCTCTTAACTTTACCATAAAATATTTTGGTCTTATTTATTGTCCATCTTAGAAGGGTTTAATTTTTTTCTAACTTGCGATTTACAACTTAAAAAAATACGAAACTAACTTACAATCTAACAATCGAACCTCCGACATCACGGCCGCCATTATGAAACTAAACCAAAAAAAAAAAAAAGCTCTTTCACTCGTGGTCTTTACATTTCGGGTTTGGGTACTTGTGCAGTTTTCCATTGACATTAAAAAATGGAAATATTTAAAAAAAATATATATATATATTGTACGTACTCGTCATGGGATAAAGTTTTCCTACAGAAAAAATCACGTAATTTCATCAAGTATTTATTTTTTTATAGCGAAAAAAGAAAAAAATCAACGCTACAAGCGAGTCATTATTAATTAAACAGAAAGTTCAAGTAGGGGGATTTCCCCCTTTTTTTTTTTTTTAAGCGAGGCCAAATTTCGCGAATTTGGCCTTTTTTTAAAGCAGTTTGGCCTTCAAATTTCTGTTTGGCCTTTTTCTTCACCGATGAAATAAAAAAAGCAAATAAAAACAACGCAATAAAACTTTTAAAAATACGGCACACCTTTGTTGTTCTTGTTTGTTTTTTTTGGTAATTTTCCTTATTTTTTTTATTTTTTCAAGATAATACTATTAAATGGACACTATTATGCCAAATTAGCCCAGCCCCCCCCCAAAAAAAAATGCACAAAAATTCGAGATTTAAGGTTTTGACGAGATAATTTAGCGAATTGTCCGGACTATTGCGAGAGAACCATCCATTAGTTTTTCCTGAAATTTTGCCACAAATTGTATTTCAATACATAGATGTGCATAGTAACAACATTTTTTAGCCGAAAATTCCCGTTGCGTCCCCAGATTTCATCGGTGAAGAAAAAGGCCAAACAGAAATTTTGAAGGCCAAACTGCTTTAAAAAAAGGCCAAATTCGCGAAATTTGGCCTCGCTATCAAACGATTTGACCTTTGAGAACTCTACCAAACTCCTCCTAAAATTTTGGGTCTAAACACGTGATATTTTAGATATAGATTCCTTGGACATGGATCTAACTTATTACCTTTACTTGATCCCTAAACAATAAATGTTAAGAAGTCATAATAGGGGTCAAAGTTTAAAAAATTGACCGTTTTTTTTCTCAGCATTAACCTCAAAACACCTGGGCAACGCCGGGCACCGATTGCTAGTATATATATATATATATATATATATATATATATATATATATATATATATATATATATATATATATATAAGTGACATAGCTCCCTACTTATATATATATATATATATATATATATAAGTAGGAAGCTATGTCACTTTTTCAATGGCAACAATGAGATTGGATTGTCATTAAACTGTAGTTGAACCTAGCGGGAAATGACGAAGACCATCAGACCATTCTATGAATGATGGATCACTAGAGCTGCGAGTTTCTTTGAAGTGAAGTTGTTTCGTACAAAGCTAGTCTCACTTTCAAGCAGCCTGATCAAGCGGCAGGACAACGTCAAAGTAGCTGGAAGCCAGTTAGGATACAGAAACTACCGGAAGTGCCAACGTCCTCCCACATACAGCGCCTAGTATTCCCAAATCGTAACCTATCTAATACAGTCCGGACTCACCGTTGCTTAACTTCGGTGATCCAACATGAAGTGGTGTGTGAACGTTATTATGCCATATATTGAACATTAGAAGAATTAATTGGAAATACTGACTTGCAATGGGGTACTTCTGTCGCACAAATTGGTGTAGCCAACAATATCGCTGAAGAACACGGTGACACTGTCGAAATATTCCGGTTCGACTGGCTTGCCCTGTTTCAATTGGTCAGCAATGCTCCTGGAATACAAACGTTCAGCATTTATTTGCACATTTCACGTATCTTTCCATAACATGTGTTTCATATACGTATTTTCTAACAACTAAAACAAACAATTAAATTATTAAAACGCGGTAAAGTAAGAACGTATATAATTTCTCAACAATGAAATAGCAACCGTTCAGTCAACAGAACGATGCGTAAAATTTAAATGACGAAACTGAAAAATATGTTTTAAATGATTTAATTTTTTTACCCAAATATATTAAAAATTATCCTTTTTTCATAAATCTAATATATAAACGGCTATATGCCTGTCTGTCTGTCTGTCTGTCTGTCTGTCTCTATATTTTCAAACTCTATATCAACTGAAACTAAAAGTCACAGAGCGGCGCTAGAGGCCTCAAATGATTGGATGTTTACAGACCGTTCTTTTTATGGGTCTTTAGCCGGTTAAAATTGTTTTGGAGGGGGTCAAAAATGGGTCAAAATTGAAAAAATCGTAAAACATTTTGCACATTCAACTTAGTTTATTTAAAATTTGTAATTCTTAGTCGGTTTGTATGCGTGTCACTTTGGTACAGTAGTAACGTCATCGGCTTTAAACGCTACAGTTTCGGTTTCGATTCTAGCTAATGGCACCTAAATACTTGTTCTACTATAATAATACAGGGTGACTAAAAAAAAAATACAAAAGCTAAATGGAGGCCATCTAGAACATATGCTGTAGAACGGAGAAAAAAAGGCCAAAGACCCTAGTGTTTTGATGTGATGTTTTGAATATAATAAACTAGTTATGACCCAAGTTTCAGTTCATTCGGACAAAACACTAAGAAACGGGGCCTAATTAGAGTTGAAGCCCTTTTGTTTTTTTGTTTTTTTGTTTTGTTTTTTTTAGTCACCCTGTATATGCGAAATCTACACAAATTAAAATATTATAATTAAGCGTATTTTACGTCCGGGATAAGCCGGGCGTCTTTCCACTACCGCTAGTTTAACTTTAAAACGGCATAGACTGTATTTAAATTTCCCTTTGTTACAAATGGTTTTAAAGGATTATCAAATTTATTTTATTCTTGAAAAATATCTTTGAACATGTCACGATTGAATCTTAAGAATACTAATGCATGATATACGAACCGGACAGAAGTAAATAAATGTGATTATTATCTAATTTATAAAGCTCATTATGTTTGTCTGTCTGTCTTCATATTGTTAAACTCTATCTCTAACAAAACTAAAAGTCGCAGAGTGGCGCTATGGGCCTCAAATGATTGGATTTTTATGGGCAATTCTTTTATGGGTCTTTAGCTGATTAAAATAGTTTTTAAGGGGTCAAAAAGGGGTCAAAATTGAAAAAAAAATCGTTATACATTTTGTACATTCATCATAGATTATTTTTAATCAGTTCATATGCGTGACATGTTGGTACAGTGAGAACTAGTGCTATGACAACAGCATATTCTTTTCGTTGTTTTGACTCTCGAGTTAATATATCCGACACAGTTAGATACGGTTAATCAACTGAGAACCATATTACTCTATATAAAAGCTTAGAAGATATGAACGGGTACACACTCGAGAGTCAAAACAATGAAAAGAATCCTAGCCCTAGTGATAACGTCATCAGCCTTGAATGTTACAGTTTTACTTTCGATTCTAGCTGATGGCACCCAAATACTTGTTTGTTTGTTTTTGTTTGTTTCTTTCTTTTTTTACTTTTGGAATAACGACTCTATAATAATATATAAGAAATCTGGATAAATTAAAATATCATATTTAATTGTATTTTACAACCGGGCAAAGGCAGGAGCCCGCCCCTCCCTATTTGTTTATAGCAAAGATTTATGTTAGAAGATCCTGAACAACATAGGATAGATTGGCCTTTGGGTCAAGATTGAAATTTTTTGAATTGTAATTTTTCTTTAAAAGGAATAAATTAAATATAAAGATCAAAGTGTAGTATCTGTTATTCAGATGCTACACTTCAATTTCTTGTTCTCTGTTAGCGAAGGAGAAATCCTTCACGACTGAGACAATTTTTAATTTTGTTCCTTTTCTCCACATTAAAAAACGACCCTGGTATCTAACTCTGTCCCGTGGGTTGGCATTGTAAATAGGAACATAGGATAGATAGTGTTAATCTCATTTTTTACTTGAAATTTATAAGAAGTCTTTTTGATCATAGTATTCGACTTAATTGTCGGGTATTAGGCTTTGTCGCATTGCCAACCAAGCCGGGTATCTACGGTTGAGTAGAATTTACGTGACTTATAATACATACATTTTTACAACTCCAAAAGAGTCGTTGGTTAAAATCATGCAGTATTTATTTTATTCTTTATTTATTTATTTTTGTCATGTATTTTTATTACTAGCATGGACGCTCGACGTTGCCCGAGATTGAATAATGATCAACGAATGTTTCACACTCCCATATTTCTATTGTCATTGAAATCGATGAAATCGACCCTTTTTCAATCAAATCGATGTATTGCCTGCTCTAGTTGGGAACCCGCCGTGGAGCACCGGGAGGAAGCTTCACATGCCTCCTCGCGGTGACTTAGTCTACAATACATTGTAATCTACATTGCACTGTGGAGAACCTACTATTGATTTTATAAAATTATCTTTATATATAATGACTTAAATTTAAGTTTAAAATGAAAAAATCAAGTATCATCGTTCAATTGTGCTTTAAACAGAAACATTCATTTAGAATGACCCTCCTGTCATATCAAAAAACCTACTGTTGGTTTTATATGCCGGATCTTTTGGTCTATGTGGTAATAAAACTTCTCAAATGCACTTGTGATGTTAGGCTGTGTAAGGTGTTAACTTGAGTCAAAATCGCCTGTTCCTTCTCTCATACAGGGTGACCAAAAAAAACGGGCCCCAACTCTAATTAGGCCCGTTTCTTAATGTTTTGTCCGAACGAAATTTAACACAGTGTATTCTTTGTCCCAGCTCCCACTGGGGTCTTGGTGTACTCAAGGTCGTTGATTCTGCCATGTCCTGTAAAATAAGGACAATCGGTGAATAAATAATGGAGATATCACGTTTTTTTTTTGGGGGGGGTCACCCTGTATGAGTTTTCGATTATCAATACTTATCGAAGACATTTAGAGACAAAACCTATCCAAAACGCTACCAGATACATAAAGTACATTTGTGTAAAATTTCATAAAAATAGACCCAGCAGTATCGGAGTTTATAGGGGACTCACACACACGCGCGTGCGCACATGCACACACATTCACACGCGCGTGCGCGCACACGCACGCATATATACACACACACACACACACAATACCTTTTATATAATAGCAGAGATCTGTCCCGGTACATGGAGTCAGTCGAAATTGAGATTAATATTTGTCATATGCCGTTGGCTTCCGGGTTGAGAATTGCTGTATATATTTTTCATTGGTTTTTGAATATGAATTCAAATTAATTGCGAAATACTCGTTGAAGCTTTTTCACGCGCAAACTGTTTAATCTAGTAAACAAATGTGCTGCCGTATTTTTACCTCGGCAAAATCTGATCCAAAAGAGTTTCCAACTTTTTCTTCTCGATTTCCAGCTGTTCTGTCCGTTCTTCAACCAAAGATTCCAATTTTGCCGCATACATTTCCATCCGATCCAACAAAGTCTCCATTATGTTCTTGTCTTTTCCTCTGAAAAGAATGAAGAAAAAGAGAAAAACGAATTCCACAAATCGATGCCATTTATACAAAACATCTACAGAGTAGGAACACGGATTTCCGGCCATCTTCGGAGACACTTGGTAAATTTTTCTGGAAATTCATAAGTATAAAAACAGAAACTGAATCAAATTTGTGTTACATAGGGAGGCATAGGAAAGTTGCTTCCGTGATTTTTCGTGGCTAAGTTGTTGTTTCAAACAAAGGTAAGTAACTCTGTGTGAACGAAAACTTGAAACTAATTCCGACCTTGTTAAAGTATTTTCTGGGAGTATTTAAATTGGCTAGTATTTTCTTAAAAATACCGCAACAATTCACAAGAAAACCTGGCGAATCAGAATCAAATATTGATATTGTAGGGAGAAGATTATCGATGAAAAAAAACAATAAAAATACTGACTTTATATATTAGATAGCTGGAGTACAATTTGCACATTTTTAGATTCATAATAATGAGGCATTTATGATTAAAAATTGATACAAACCTGTCCTCTTAACAGATTGTAGTGTCCGGTGCAAACAAAAAGAAAAGAAAAGAAAATTCCTGCTGCTTTTTTATATGCTGGCGCTCTTGTCACCTTATATGCAAATGGGGTGCTTTTGATTTAAATAAATAAAAAAGCCTGATTTTTCAGAGACGGACTTAATTTTGAATTTGGATGGTGGAGTAGAAAGTTTAGACAGGAGTATGTCGAGTTTTGAAGTTGCGAGTTTTGATAGCAACGTGCCGAGTTTTTGGATTAGCACGTTTTGATAGCAGTGTGCCGATTTTAAGCTCGGAAATTGTTAGTTGGAAGTGCAGCATAGTTAACAGTAAATCAGGGAAAGTGTAAAATAGTTAGTACTTGATTATTAAACTACAACACTCTTGGACACTTTAATATGCGATAATATTTCAAATCGATAAACCATATACGGTGATTAAAAAGTGATGTTATGGACTGTGAACACCTATATTTATTTCTGTATTTAGTAAGTACATATGACATAGTAAGGTCATGTCATATGCTACTGGTACCATGTAACCCAGTACTACCTGCCTCATGGTCGGGTCACCCGCGACTAAACTGGTTCCTCCACCAGACTTGTTTGGTGAGGAAGATGGCTAGTCTCCCTGAAGAATTAAAAACAAGACCTTTCAAAGGGCGAATGAACCCTTTTTTGGGGTCAACGGCCAACTGGAACCGTGTGGGTTTGTGTGTATGTATGTGTGTGTTGGAGGTCGAGAGGGCTCCCATAAGCCGTGGTAAAGGCAACCTTTCTAGGAGAAGCAAATTTCTGATTTAAAAAACCATAAAGCGAGAGACCAGTACCCGCATTAAGCTGGTCTACAGTTTAACTTTTTGCTGGCTATCTTGCTCTTGCTTGTTGTTGGATGTCAACATTTTGAACTCAAAGCTAAGACTCTGTAACATCATCTGTGTATAGATACTTCCTCAGGCATTTGTCTATTAAAATGGTCCTGTGGCGATGAAATTCATTTTTGGGCTGATGGAGTGTCTGAGGGAGTGGCACTCATCTGACAAGACGTTGCAATCATCATTTAGTACTAATTCCAAGGTCTAAAATTGATTTTTTTTTTGCTAAAATCGATATGATTTTCCTGTAATTTTAATTTCATAAAACATTTAAAATTTAAATTAAAATAGCATTTCGATTGGTGCTTTAGAGATCCCTATGAATCAATTTATAAAATAAAAAAATAAAACATATAGATACGTATAGTCTATCTGCCTCTGGCCAATACATAAAACAACAATTCCAAATCTATTAGGAATCGATCCAATAGTTCAGGGGTTATAGGACGGGCATACATGGATACACCGGTCGGATATTTCCTGTTATGCAGTAGTATTTAATTTTAAAAAGGAAGCACAAAATAAGTGGATATTCCTTATATATATATATATATATATATATATATATATATATATATATATATATATATATAAGATATATATATAAGATATATATATATATAAGATATATATATATAAGATATATTTATATATAAGATATATATATAAGATATATATATACAAGATATATATATATATATATATATATATATATTATATATATATATATATATATATAAGATATATAATGAGAGATGAGTATTGGCTGAAGAGAGCTTGATATGGATATCTTAAACGGTCCTAATTATCGGGCTTGAAACCGACGGTACCAATGACTTGTCTCATCTAACAACTTTCTGTACACAACATATATATATATATATATATATATATATATATATATATATATATATATATATATATATATACTTTATTGAATAGAATTTACAATTAACTAAAGTGATGGATTAATCTAAAGTAGAAAGTGGACCTTTTCTTGTTTTATCCTTAAGCCTTAACATTCCAAAAACGATATTTCTGACAAAGTAAACAGAATTGCTGTTTCTATCCATCTAGCACTTATCGTTGGCTAGTTTTTGACCTTGATGTATTATTTTAAATTATTTTTTTTATCTCTTTATATCAAATGCCTTTATTCCTTGTATGGAGTGATATTCATTAAAACAAATAATGATAATACTTACTTGTTTCTTGCTTTTATTGATTTTAGAATGGATTGGAAATCGGGCCTGTCTTCTGGATTCTCCGCCCAACATTTTTTGGCCAATGAACAAATGAATTCGTCCTTGTGATACATTTCCGGTCGAAACGGGGGAGTTTCTCCGGCACGGACTTTATGAATAATTTCTATTTAACAAATAAAGACAAAAAACATTTTCACAACGTTTCGACAAAATAACATCTGTTCCTCTTCATGAAATTTGAAACTTTTATGCCGAACTCAAAAACAGATTGATAGATAGATGTCTAGATGCCTAGATAAATATATAGATAGATAGATTAAAAGGAGGTATTGCTAAGTTTACTAATTGAGTAATTCTGTAAAATTAAATTGAATATAAATACTAATAGGATACGCCAAACCAGATAAAAATCTCAATAATATATATATGCATATACATCTAAATTTGTTAAATTATAATTGTATATACATTGATAGTTATTTTTATACCTACACAAACTAGTGCTTCATATTTTCAGATTCATCAGTGCAGGAAGTCACAACAGCTGCTGGTCGAAGGATTCGAACCCAGTTGCAAAGCCAACTATTAACTAGGAGCATAACACCTTAACTACCATCAACCGCGCGAGAGTTAATTGAAATTTAACATTTATAAAACCAAATATAGACGTAAACTTTATTAAGTATATATATATATATATATATATATATATATATATATATATATATATATATATATATATATATATATATATATATATATATATATATATATATATATATATATATATATATATTATAATAAGTTTACCAAGGTAATCAAAATGGTAAACTTAAAATATATTCTAAATATTAAAGAGTTAATATTTACAAGTAAAGTAATCTCAACCAGATGTAAAAGCTCAATAAAACCGAAAAGGAAATAAAGCTTATAATATGAACAAATAATTAATAAAACATGTGCAAAATCATCTTGAAAAAGAGTTAAAAACATATTTAATTTTAAAAAGGAAGCACAAGATAAGTGGATAGTCCTTAATCCGCGGAGTTTCGAAGAAATACTCTCCTTCTCATCAGAGGGCAGGAATTAGCAAAATGCGGGATCGGATTTTGCATGTAAAAGTATTTAATGAAACCACAAGTAAGTCACAGATCTTACTTGGTTAAAAAAGGGTGAGGTAAGTGGGATAGAAGGTAAAAGAAAAAATGATAGAAAGATTTCACATGAATGGATAATCCGGTGAAGGGTAAAAAATCCAAGAATGGTAAAATCCAAACACGGTCGAATTAAAAACTTCCAATCCAACAGGTAAGTTCCAAATGGTCCAAAATGACCCAAAAGGCAGAATTCCTTGGAAAAAAATCATAAATGGAATGAGTTCAAAATCATTAAAAGAAAAGTTCAAATGTGCACAGAAAAAGCACTGGAGAGAATATTTAAAACACGTCTGCCAAGGCCGGAAGAATCAAGTAAATTAAGGTTTTTAAAAAAAAGAAAAAAAACGGTGAAAGTTTAAATTTGAAAAGCAAGGTCAAACTGACCCAGACAAAAAGCGCGAAAGTTAGCGTTAATAATTAGGTCAACTTAAATACGCAAGTGAAGGTGCCAGAATGAAATTAAGAACCACGAGTCAGAGAAACAGGTAAATGGCTAAGTTTATGAAATGGAGCGTCTATTATATTAAGGAGAGTAAAAAAATGTGAATAAGTAAATAAAAAAATAAATATAACGATTAGATTACTCTGTGACTGACGTCAAGAACATTTTTTTTTTAAATTAAAATGTTTAAATTCAACGTTATATATATAAGATTTTCCGGAAAATTTGTGCCGATTTTTAATAGTGCCAGTTTCGACTTCTCAGAATATGTCAAATTCCTAGCAGATACATTTTCGTTTAGAACATACGTCAAGCTATCTTTTGATAAACTATGTTAAAAATTATTTCATTTGTATTAATTTTGCAGCGATTTGAAAATAAATTATAACCCTAAACCATTTTAGGCATTTGATTCTTTTCTGTTTCCATGAAAGCATGAATGCCTCGCATAAACCATATTCGAGGTACCTTCAATAAGTTCCCAGACTTTTTTTTTTTTTACAGGCATTTAAAATTACCGAAGATTTTAAAAAATTCAGTATGTTATTGCTATACATTTTACGCAATGACTGACTAATTTTTTTATTTTTTTATTTTTCAGGTTCAAAAGAACAGCTACAGCAAGAATTGTAATACACCCTACTAAAGCCTGATTGGAACAGCTGGTGAATTTCAAAGACAATTTAGAAAAATGATGGGCAATAAAATTCTGCTTTAAACTTTGAAAAAATGCCAGAGGAACGTATGAAATGCTTCACACTGCTTTTGGGCCATTTTGCATGAATCGACCATCAGTTTTTAAGTGGCATAAGAGATTCAAGGAAGGCAGGGAGTCTGTGGGAGGTGATGAAAGGTGTGCGATGAGTAAGGAAGTTAGAAAACCAGTTGATTGGCCAAATAAAGAATTTCATGGATAAGGACCGTTGTGTTTCTATAGAGAAAATAAGTGCATAGTTTGATGTCTGTGTGAGAACCATGCACACAATTATTCAAGAGGAATTGAAGATGCGGAAAATAAGTGCATAGTTTGATGTCTGTGTGAGAACCATGCACACAATTATTCAAGAGGAATTGAAGATGCGGAAGATTTGCGAAGATTTGCGCGAAGTTTGTAACTTTTGGTTATTATCTTAGAGGCTGTCGTTATGAGATACTTGAGGAGATGAAAGAGGCTGTGGCGAGGGTCATTGACATGCTCACACAAGAGGACTTCCATGGAGCTTTCCAGAAATTGTTGGTATAAGTACATTACAGTCGGAGGAGATTATTTCGAGGAGGACTAGAGTTTCATGTATGTACTATCATTAAAAGTGCCAATGCGAAAACAGTCTGGAAACTTATTGAAGGCATCTCATATATGCATTTTACGGAGCTTTAACTGATATAACTGTACGGAATTGATTCTCAAAGCTTAAAGAGTTTACGAGAGTGTTCAATAAGTAATGCTCCTAATCCACTTCCTGTTGTCTGATCTAGCAGAAATTGTGTGTATGCAATGATTTATATCTCTGTGTGCTGTGTGACAAATTATAGCTCTGAACTAATTGTGGTTTCTTATCTACAGGTGTTTGAACTGAGACGTGTGAAGCTGAGTGTTGCGCAGTGATTTTATTTTGCATGTGAAAGGACACACACCACAATAAACTCTGGATGAAATGAAATAAAAAATATGGTAACGATGTTCCATCATATGATATTATGAAACGCTTTGATCGTTAATTCATACATAGTTGGAAATATGTGGAAACAGTTCCCAGACCAGGTCACTTCCTATTACTATTGATGAGACATTTGTCTGTCAAGTTGAGGTTGTCATTTTGGAAGATCGATACGTGGCTATTCACCAAATAGCTCAAAAAGTCAAGGGTACCGTGTTTGTGGAAACTATCGTCCATGACAATTAGAACATGGATGCTATGTGGATTCTCAGGTTGCTGACAATTTTTCCAAGAGCGTGAACACGTCGAGTGATCAAGGATGAATTCGGAGACGTGCCAAAACAATGGGTAAACATTTTCAAAAGATTGATTACATAGGATTAAATCTGGATCTGAACCTAGTCAATGCAGTGAAATCATAGTAACTCACCGCCTCCAAAGAAGGTAGTGTGCAGCTCTCCGCTAGCTTCTGAGACCAGGACAGAGCAATGATGACTGATTTCCTAGCAAAAGGGCACCACGATTACAGGAGCCTAATATGCTTCATTATTAGGGAAATTAAGAGAAGCTATCAAAATCAGGAGCGAGAAAAAAATCAAAAAAGATATTTTCCTCCTGCAAGGCAACGCTCTGATCCACAATGCGCATGTCATCAGATTAGAAGCATAGGTGTGTGTGACGATGAAATCTTTCCCTATCCCTCCTACTCTCCTAACCTTTTACCCTCTGATTTTCACCTCCACCCAATCATGAAGTTGTTTTGAAAACGTTTTCTCAGATGGTGCAGCTTTTATTTCCAAAGTCATGTCTTGGTTGGAGGACCAACCCGGGGTGTTATACAAAAACGATCTCCGGAGCTACATTACACGACGGCAGAAATGCGAAACACTGGATGGTTCCTATGAAGAGAAAGATTAATAACTGTGCCAGGTTTCGTTGTTCTAGTGCTACGAAAAGTGGATCAGGGGCATTAGTTATTGAACACCCCTCATCATAAGAAGTGTGGTTATGAGAGCTTCCTTCTACCTTGTACCTTCTGATTTTCATCTCTTCCCAGTCACGAAGTTGTTTTCGAATGGAAAATGTTTCTGTTGGGGTGCCACCCCTACAGATACTCACGGACTATTCCTGACGTCATTTCCGGTAAGCAGATTCTGCTTTCTTGTCAGTCTAGACTCAAGACTCGGAGGGAGAGAGTCATAACATTACTTGCCCTTCAGTTGTACTTGTCTGTATTTCTGTTAATATATTATTTATTTCACTGTTTCAGGGTTTTCTCACTATTGCTTTCAACATTTACAGAAGAATTGTTTCCCAGATGATGCAGCCTTAATTCTCGAAGTCACGTGGTAGTTGGAGGATCAACCTGAGGTGTTCTATAAAAAAAACAGTCTACAGGATTGCATTAAACGATCTGAGAAATGCATAACTCTGTGATTACTATGTAGAGAAAGACTAATAACTGTGGCAAGTTTCGTTGCTCTACTGTTATGAAATGTGGGTGAAGGGTACTACTTATTGAGAGCTTCTCATAGTCTTAGTGATGATGAATGCTCAGGCATTTTCAACTTTTTTCAGATATTCTTAGATAACGCATCTTTCTCTTAAAGAGTAAATCGATTCTGAGTGAAACTGTACGTTTGAGAATTTCTCTTTTTCGTTAATTTCGATGTCTGTCTAAGTTCAGGTGATTTTAATTTCATTCACTAATATTCTGTTTGTTACTTCCTTAATTAGTCCGTACGTTACACGTTGAAAAAAAAGCCAAATACCATTTTTGAGGCGAAAATGCTTTTAAAAAATGCCAAATTTGGCTTATAAAAGTCTATCTGATAATCATGGACAAGATTATGAGAGTGACCTCCCTTTGATGTAGCCTCGTTTCGAATATCATTATAATATTTGATCATTGTTGTAATGGCGTGAGAAAAGAACTCGTAGTAACTTCGATGTGCAACGGTTCTTCACCGAAAGAAGAAGTCAGTGAAACGTTACGTAAAAAAGAAACATTTGAAAGAAACATGGTAACAAGAAGAACATTGTCTGACAAGAGGTGCTGGACTGAAGGAGTAAATTGAAGATTACATTGTTATTTTATTATTTGTATTGAACTATGTAGCACAATATTATTTTCTGAGCATTTATTAGTACTTATTAATTTATCTCATTTGAGGCAGTGCTTGGTTTAAAACATTATACAATGGCCACTATTTCGTAGAAATGTTAATAAACTTATATCCGCTGTGTGTTATTGGTCTTTCTTTCCAAAATACTAATTTTTGCGCCAACCAAAAAAACATCAGTTTTATCAAAGCATATCTATTGATTCAATATGTTTCTCATAACGTGGAATTTACACGGATCCTGCTAGTTGCACAATAGTTATTCTAAAACAAGATCTCTAAAAAGAACTTAAGACACTTACATTGGCACTGGTGAAATTTGTTACAATAGTTTTATCGCTCATTTTTTATTCGTATAATTAGTAGTATTACTAGTAGTAGTAGTAGTAGTAGCAGTAGCAGTAGTAGTAGTAGTAGTATTAGTAGTAGTAGTAGCAGCAGTAGTAGTAGTAGTAGTAGTAGTAGTAGTAGTAGTAGTAGTAGTAGTAGTAAGCGAATTAAAAAATCTACTACTACATGTAGCAGTTTTAATTCGTTCATGTGACATCCGGAATTATAAGGACACTTTAGGGTGAGTTTAGTGCAATCCTAACCTATAATTTTTCAGTCTGCGTTTCTTGTAGTAGTAATAGGGGAAGGAGGAGGAGGAAGAGGAGGAGGAGGAGGAGGAGCATTACTAACCTGATGGCATATTTGGCATTTCAAGAATTCTTCCTGCCAAATTTGGAGCAATTAATATTTAGATTAGTTTTGCAGCTTATATAAGTAACCAACAAACAAAAATGTTCCATTATTATGATATAGATTTAGAGTTAAGCAGTGTGTGTGTGTGTGTGTGTGTGTGTGTGTGTGTGTGTGGTAATGGTACCTTTAACCGAATATTGGGAACTGGTTATTTCATACGGTGAACACCGGAAAAGGATTTCTTCCAGGATGATACCAAACGAGTAGACGTCTCCTTTCTGCGTTCCTCTTGGTGGCATTACGACTCGAAGATGTTCCGGGGCTCGCCATAAAAGCTCTGCGAAAACAATAAATGAATAATAGATACGTCAGAAATGAGTGCAGATGATCCGAATTGTTACCAAACTTTGATTTTTTCTTCTTTTTTTCTGGCAATTATCAAAATATCAGGACAGTATTTGATTTCAATGAAATGTTTTAAACTTATTCCTTCATTGATTAATTTTACAACAAATAAATTGATTTTATAAAAATCTTCGATGACTTTTTCTCCATTTCACTTTCTCTGGTGAACGAAAGGAACGGGAGATCCTGGAAATTTGATAGACTTGTTGTCACTCGGATTTCAGAGAACACCTGTTTTCGCAGACAGTGATCAGTTATAATGATTCGTGTGAAAACTCCTGTATAGACAATAAATTATCATACAATATATATATGTGTGTGTGTGTGTGTGTGTGTGTGTGTGTGTGTGTGTCTGTGTCTGTGTCTGTGTCTGTGAGAGAGAGAGAGAAAGAGAGAACTAGTTAGCGAGAGAGAGAGAAAAAGAGGGGGAAGTATTAGAACAATTTGTATTAATAGATCTCCTGTGAATATACGAGTATTGATTTTTTTTTAGTTCTTTAACTTAAACTTTTCTTTATATATATATATATATATATATATATATATATATATATATATATATAGTAATTTATAAAATATATATGGCGATTAAGCTACACGGAATATTCTGCGTTTCATCCACTATAGGATTCGTCAGGCTTATGCGCGAATTTTGTGGTTGCTTCTTGTTTTTATATATGTTGAGGATTTCTAGTTAGCCAATCAGCTTTCTAGTATCCACCGCGCCCCCTCCTATCAGCCAATGGGCATGCATTTTATCGAACAAAGGATCTGTTTTAGAACTAGGTTAGTGTTTTAAGGTAGATCTTTTCCTTCCTTTTTTATATATATATATATAAATATACCTATGTGTACACACATACATGCACATATATATATACATATGTGTATATATACATATATGTGTGATCGTTTATATATATTCATGTTTATTTAATTTATTTATTTGTCTGTTTTCCATTGTTATTGTTGGTTTTAAAGCTATTTTGTATCGCTATCCTAGAGTAAGTTTTATTTTGTGAACACAGTTGTTTGCTATTTCTCGTCTACAGTTTAATAGATTTTAAGGTTCTTTAAAGTACAGGATAGCAAATTTTTCATGTAGGCATAATTTACATGGGTCGTCTAAATGTCTGCACGTGGTAGCTTGTCTCATTATTTTCCATTCGACTACCGGCGAATGTCCGCTTTCTTTGAGTTCCCAGTATTTATTCGCTAGTGTTGTTTTTATACGGTGTTTTTTATTTTTTATTGTACTTTTGTGGTCATAGTATCGGGTTTGGAAATCTAAGGAAGTCATGCCTATGTAATATTTCTTGTTATTCGGGTTTTCTTTCGCAAATATTGTTGCTTGATAAACTACACTTTTTGTTAGACATTTATTTTGGACTGGGCAAAGTGTGCGGTGTCTACAATTGCATTTATCTTGTTCGTTATTAGTATTTTTATTTATGGTATGGTTGTTCTTGTCCGGGGTTGGTTTGTTATTATTATTATTGTTATTATTATTATTATTATTATTATTATTATTATTATTATTATTATTATTATTATTATTATTTCTGCTAGTGTTGGTTTTATTTCTGTCATGGTGTCTACTTTTTTTTTTTTTTTTTTTGTTGTTGTTTACATTGTTTTCATTTAGTATTTTGTTATTATGTGCTTTAATTATCATCTCTAAATTTTCGCAACAACGGTAAGATAACTTCAAGGTATTTTTATTGAAGATTTTGTGTAAGGGGTTGGTTGCGGGAAAGTGTTTTTCAATAAGATCTAGAAATTTCTTGCCAAGTTTTGTTTTTAACATTTGATTGTATGGGGCCGTATACCAAATTATAGTTCTTTTTCTTCTATTTTTAATTTTATTATAGTTGGTGGTGTTTTGTTGCTTATATTTGATATCAATATTTTTGAATCCACTATTTTTTTAGGGCTGTTTCGTAGATATTGGTTGACCTGTTAAATGCATTTTCATCGCTTGAGTTATTACTGAGTCTACTTACGATTGAGTTAGGAATATGTTTAATAATTGATGGTGGGTGGTTGGACTTAGGGTTTACGTAAATTGGAGTAGCGTTATCTTTTAATATATATATATATATATATATATATATATATATATATATATATATATATACATGTGTGCGTGCCTGTGCTTATTTTGTAAAGTATACCTTTTTGTATACCAATCCTTTTTGTTTAGAAGCTCAATGTGTGTAAAATCTAACAACAGAGCATATATATAAAAGAATAACGGCATTACAACTTCTAAATATATATTGTTAAATATTTCTTTCAGCATATCAAAATTTTGGTATATTTTTACGTTTCGTTACGCAGAAAAAAAAATCAATTATTATTTAAATATCGAATCTGTACGTGCGTATACTCCTCAGAAAAATAGAATTTTCTGCTAAGAAAGAAAGAAATATGCATGCCAATATAATATCGGAAAAGGGCATTCCATAGAAAGTCCAGAATCGGGTGTTTATTTTAGTAGCCATATCGGTTTTAAAGTGTAAAGCTAGTCAAGTTTTAGTAAATGTTTCAGTTAAAAATGCTGTTTTTTTTTTTTAATTTCAGTCCACAAAAATGATTTATGTGATAATATTACTTTATTTAACTAATATTTATTTATTCATAAATAAGTTTAAATCTAAAATAGGTTAATTTAAGCGGTGGATACGAAACTAACTCATTACTTTTTAAAGTGCGTTTAATATCTTTTTGTGCGCAGCTTTTTTGGTTTTTTCGTATTTTTTATTCTTCATATAAAGTTTAATTGTTTGATAATTTACTAATATTTATAAAGTTCATATATATATATATATATATATATATATATATATATATATATATATATATATAAACATGAGTGTATATCAAATAAATCAATATTGTCTGATTTAAGTTTGTATGAGAAATATTATTTATATTATAGGAGCTAAATATGTTATTAACATAACTTGTTAATCCGTCCAAAGAAGCATAATTCAATTAGCGATTTTTGCATTTATTAACACAAATATGTATATATATATATATATATATATATATATATATATATATATATATATATATATATATATATATATATATAGTAATTTATAAAATATATATGGCGATTAAGCTACAGTGAATATTCCGCGTTTCATCCACTCTAGGACTCGTCAGGCTTATGCGCATAAGCCTGAGGAGTCCTAGAGTGGATGAAACGCGGAATATTCAGTGTAGCTTAATCGCCATATATATTTTATAAATTACTATATATATATATATATATATATATATATATATATATATATATATATATATTGTGACATAATCTTTAAAATACACTGTGTTATAAAGAAAGTTTTTAATTTAATTTTAGGCCGACGAAGAATGTATCGTTTTTATTTTTTTTTGTTTGTTTGTTTGTTTCATTGTCGCCGAGGCAAAAATGGACAACGTGTAGTGGACCAGGATATAATACCCTAGCTCGCCACAAGAAAATAATGAAACGAATGGAATTGAAGGAAACAACGACTCAGTTGATGGATAAGATAAACGTTGTTTATTTGCTGTTGAAAGAATGAACGTTTTAGTTATAACATGTGTTTATGTCCACGCGTATGTAACCAATGTTCGTTGCACGACTGGTGTTGTAGCAAGAAATGGAAATGTGTGTTCATCTCAAGTTCGGGTCAATATCGTTTGTTCGCGCGTGGGAAAAGAAATAAGTGCTGTAGTGAAAATGAGAATGTTAGTCCAGCGTGTAGACAAAGAAGAGGATATGAGAGTTGACGTCAGTCAGCAGTCAGCTACGCGAAGGTGTTCTCAGGGACCAGTAGTAGATAGAGAGAGAAAGAGTGAGAATGTGTACATACAGTCTGTTAGCTCGTGCTCCATACATAGTAGTAAGTGGGCGTGACGCACGCGGGCGGTCCGAAGACCGACCGACCAGCACGGAAGCTGGGCCGGAAAAGGGTTAGAAACAGCTTGTCTCTTTGTTTTATACTCGTTTCTGGAGTGTCTTTTGCGCATGTGTATATTTCCCTAGCAAGCGGAAGTGACGTCGTCCATGTGTGCGTTTGTGTGCGCGCATGTGTGTGTGTGTGTGTGTGTCTATACACGTGAATGTGAGTGTATGTACGCGAACGTGAATATGTGTACGTGTGTGGACGTGGGCGCGTATGTTTGTGTGCGCGTATGTATATGACATAGCTTGAAATGTGAATGTGTGTTTTTTGTGTGAGGCTTGAAAAAGGCTCGTACAAACGAGAGAGTGAGAAAGACAGAGACAGAGTGTAGGAGAAAAAGAGGGAAGGAGAGAGGTGAGGAAGACGTTCAGTATTTCCATCCTGAGAATGAGTCAGCGAGTTCACAGGTACTCCAGTCAACACAATTTCTAACCCCTTTTAGTTCCGAGCGAATGAAGAAAGAAAAAGGGCAAGAAAAGTACGGAGAGAAAAAAAAGAGAGAGAAAGAGAGAGAAAGGGAGAGCGGGAGAGAGGAAAAAAGAGATATTCTTGTAGAGACTCTCAGCAAGTTCGTGTTTTCGTTCTTTCTCGGATTCTGTTGTGTTCAATCTTTGTGTTTATTTTTGCATCCCGCTGGTCTCATAGGAATCGGTTGGGGTTTCTTGAATCAGCCTTTTTCTACTTTTGGAATCTAAATGGGACCTTAACGAGTCATACCTCTATGCAGAAAACTTTTCATTTAACAAATGTTTGATTAAAAAAAAATTATAAAAGAATCTATCCCTCTCCTTTGGAGTTTGTAAATCCCCCTTCAGTTTTTTACCCTAGTCATGCGTGCGCTGGCCGTACCCCCAAACATACGGAGGCATGTGTGACAATATATATATATATATATATATATATATATATATATATATATATATATATATATATATATATATATATATATATATATATATGTATGGATGGATGGATGGATGGATGGATAACTACTTAATTTACTCACATAAAATTAATATACGAAAGTATAGATTTATGTGTAGACTTTAAGTATTTACTTCAAAAGTGCTCAATACGTAGGTAGAGCTAGTTAGTAATTTATGAAATGTATATGGCGGTTAAGCTACACTGAATATTCCGCGTTTTATCCACTCTAGGACTCTTCAGGCTTATGCGCGAATTCTGTGGTTGTTTATCGTTTATATATATATATATATATATATATATATATATATATATATATATATATATATATATATATATATATATATATATATATAATAGAAGAGGAGCATATAAAAACGATAAACAGAATTCGCGCATAAGTCTGAAGAGTGGATGAAACGCGAAATATTCAGAGTAGCTTAATCGCCATATATATTTTATAAATTACTATATATATATATATATATATATATATATATATATATATATATATATATATATATATATATATATATATATATACATATATATATGCATAAATATACATATATATACATATATACATATATATACATATATATATAAATATATATATACATATATACATATATATATACATATATATATATAAATATACATATATATACATATATATATATATATATATATACTTATTACTTTAGAAATAATTACATATTATAATTCCTTTCTGAATTTATGGAATCATCTCATTTACAAATTATTTCTTAATGTTTTTACCAATAATATTCTATTTTCAAATACATTACGAGTAAGTTTATATTTTTTTAATTTATTCAATATGTGATAATCTATTTAAATATCTATAAGATACCAGTTTAATAATATTTTATCAATTCTACTTGGGTACTTAAAGATAAGTGATCTACACCTTATATTTGTATATGAGATCCTTCTCGTTACTTCATCCCCCTTTTGTAATAAAACTATTTAATACACATTATTATTTTGTTTTGAGTAACTGAGTCAGATTTTTGGCGGGATAGTAAATACTTATTTCCATGCAAACAACGTTGTACGAGTTCTTGTGTTTTATTTAATGAATTTTATTTATTATTTATTACTAATTTTTACGATATATTAATGTATATCTATTTCTATACTTATTACTTGTATATATTTATGATTATTTATTTACAACTAGAAATAAAAACCAGGTTTAAGGCTCCTAAAATTCATACTAGAATTGCCCGGCACAGTGGTTAGAGTACTGGGAAAAATCAATTGTAAAAAGTGATATTCTCCTGAAGGTTGAAGGTTCAATCCTCAGTGTGGGCGACCGGAAAAAATACATTTGCGAATTACTTAGGACCTCTATCCAGTCATGGCTGACGAAATAAGAGCATGCTACCCCCATGAAGTAAATAATGGGTTCCGCTCAACATTCCGTTCAAATTCCCGAGTTCAGCAGAAACACTCCCGAGTTCGACAAGATAGAACTGAAGAAGATCGGAGATTACATCGACCGAAACGTTGTTAAAATCACACTCAAGATGAGAACAGTAGTCCGATGAATAATAATACAAATAACCAATCCTCATCTCAAAAATTCAGAAACGCCATGATACTTTCTTTTCTTTCGTTTTTTGTTGGTGTTTTTACCTACTGTAATAATTATTTTGGAACAACATGAAAATTATTATTTTATTATTGGAACCCTTTGAGATAAGTAATTTCTATATTTATTTAATTGCGGATTGTTATCCTCATCTTCGTAGTTATTGTTTCACGGTGTTTCAGCCAACTATTTCTCTGGCCTTCGTCAGGTGGTCAACCGCGATGGGGTCCGTGGCGCGTTGAATCTTTACGGTTCCAGTGTCTTAAGATAGCGGTTTCAATCCCACCCAAAGTCGGCTAATGAGACGACAACAACTACGGAAGGCAGTATTATCTGAGGATACAGTTAAGATACTCAGCATTTCTAATCCGTCACGGTTAATCACCTGATATGGTGGACCCGATCTTATCCCAGCTGTGCTATTAAAAAGGTGCTCAGCCGAAGTAGCTCCAGTTCTCTCCAAACTCTACAACAAATGTCTTAATGAAGCTTGCTTTCCGGGCTGTTGGAAAACTGCTTCTGTTGTACCAGTATTCAAGAATTCTGGCGAAAGGACAGACCCATCAAATTATCGCCCCATTAGCCTCCTCCCACTTTTTGCCAAAATATTTGAGACCATAATTAACCATGCTCTAGTCCATCATCTTACAGATGCTAAACTACTGACTGACAAACAATATGGATTTAGACAAGCCCGTTCCACAGCAGACATCCTCACCGTGATCTCTGAACGTATATACCAATCACTGGACAAAGCGGGGGAAGGCAGAGCGGTAGCTCTAGATATATCTAAGGCTTTTGACAGGGTATGGCATGAGGGTCTCCTCAGGAAGATTAGATCTTACGGTATCACTGGTAGAATACTTAACATAATTAAATCCTTCTTAGATAAGAGAAAAATCCAGGTAGTCCTCGACGGTCGCACATCTAAACAATATGATATAAATGCGGGAGTGCCCCAGGGTTCTATCCTTGGACCTCTATTGTTCCTGATATTCATAAATGACCTCCCCGACAACATTGCCTCTGAGATGGGTATATATGCTGATGACACTACACTCTATGGCAGACACGACAGGAAGACGAATGAACACATTTCTAAAGAAATGGCAGAAACACTAGAGGAAGACCTCCAATCTGTAGTGGAATGGGGACAAAAGTGGTTGGTCGCGTTCAATGCTGCCAAGACTAAACTAGTTTCATTCAATAATTACAAGAAACCCTCTCTACCACCAATAGCAATGGCCAACGACCCTTTATCTGAGAGTCCATCTTTCAAACTCCTTGGCCTAACGTTCACAGGAAACATGAGTTGGAACAATTACATTGAAGGCATTGCCAGGGCCGCTGCAAGAAAGGTAGGCTCTCTCTACCGTGCTAGAAAACTACTAACACCCGAAAGTATCCTGTACCTCTATAAGGCCACCATTCGCCCATGTATGGAGTATTGCTGCCACATCTGGGCTGGTGCATCTGCTACTAGTCTCTCGCTCCTTGACAAGGTTCAAAAGAGAGTCGCAAATCTGATAGGCCCTGAACTGGCATCTAAGCTTCAGCCTCTGTCCCATCGAAGAAATGTTGCATCCCTCTGCCTGTTCTACAAGTATTTTAGTGGTGAATGCTCTGATGAACTGCAATCACTTGTGCCCCCACGACGCGAGCACCCTCGACAAACCCGACAGGCTACTAGATCCCACCCCCACACTGTAGAGGTCCCTAGATGTAAAAGATCTTTTTACTCCAATAGTTTCTTCCCCAGAACCGCAAGACTCTGGAATTCCATTCCAGGTCCCTGCTTCCCCAACAGTACTGACGTGCAGAAGTTCAAGTGTAACGTGAACCGACACCTTGCTGCCCAAATCCCTACATAGTACCCCAGTAGTTGTTGCCCCTGATAGTAGCCCCCTACACCAAAGTGGCAATTTGCCTTGTTTGGGGTGAAAATGTAATAAAAAAAAAAAAAAAAAAAAAAAAGGCCAGAGAGATAGTTGGCTGAAACACCGTGAAACAATAACTACGAAGATGAGGATAACAGTTGGCAAATAAATAAATAAACATGAAAATTGTTTTGGTATAACTGTTTCGGAAGAGAGGGAGTATAAAAGAACATTTTGAGAGTTAGGTTTGCCGCAAAACTATCAAAATAGCCATGTATTTCGTCAACAAACGGATAATATTTATGCCCTTTTTTTTTTTTTTTTTTTTTTTTTTTTTACTTGTCATTTAAACGTCTATGTGCTATATAACTAGTTGTATCTACCTGACAAATCCAGGGATAAATTGGTTGCACATTTGTTCAATTAATTTAAATTAAAAGTAAAATCTTAATTTAAAAAATAGGAAACATTTTCAATAACGATCCAAATAGTGTAAGGGAGATAAATCCTTTTTTTATTTGTTTAAGTTTTGAAGATTTATTTCCCTTACATAATTAGTTCCCTAGAGCATTCTTCCGTGGCCTTCGTTATAAAGATGGCCGGCCAGCTGAAAAAATGACGTCATCGCCGAGGGCCCAACAAGCAAGATATGTGGAACTCTTAGACTGTCAATAATGAACAGTAATTTTTACAGACAGCGTTACAAAACTTCAAAATTGGATTGAAATAAAGAAAGAACACGATGATTTATACTGAAACTCATCTAATATTAATAATAAAAAAATAATAAAACACAAGTTGTTTGTTTAAGTATTATAAGCAATTGAATATTTTGTTGTATTATAGATTTTAAAGATTAGAATGCGTTCTTTAATTACTTATAAATTACATTTTTAAAAAGTGAAGGAACACGATTTGATTTGTAGTAAACTTAAAGTTTATTTAATATAATTAAATGAAAATGTTATCAAAGGCAAGATAAGTTACTTTTCTACCAAACTGGACATATTTTTCGTGTTTTTATTCAATGTAACATGTTTATTCAGTTCGAAAACCATACAGTGTTTACCGATAGCAGTGTCAGAAATTTCGTGAAAATAGTGAATAATTCCACCCCATCTTTCCAAGCTTGTAACTCCTCGAAAAATGTAATTCAAGCCCTAATTTTTTTCAATTAAAGGAGCAAAGACCAAGGTTTTATTAAAAAAAAAAAAAAAAAAAAAAAACAATGTGTTTTTTTTTTAAAAAAAAGGTTTTAAACTTCGGACTTTACAGGTAAATTTCTAAAAAAGGCATTTTTTTTTTTTTTTTTTTAAATTTGAATATATTATTTATTGACCTTTTCTCTTCAATTTGTGATATATAAAACTCCGACATAAATTAATTATTTACTTTTTAAGAGAAAGTTAAAAATGGGTGACACTTGGGGGGCGTGAATTTAAAAAAAACGTTTGTCTAAAATATTATATTCGGTTTGTTGGAAAGAACATAAAATTTCACATTGACCCTGAAAATATCGTAAAAATAGAATCAATAGAAAAATTTTGATAGATTTTTAAAGTTTAAAAATTGAAAAATATTGAGTTCGGAAAATTCATTACTGTTTTTAAAAATACTATTAAAAAACCACCGAATATATATCAAGTTATGTCACGGTAACTTATATTGAGCAAATTTCTAAGAGTATTTTGTCTAGTTTATTATTTATTACACCTTTTTCCGAACTTGCCGTGTTAAAGAGAGAGTCGGCCGCCATTTTAAATTTTCCAATACATCGGTAAACACTGTATGTTTTTCGAGCTAAATAAATATGTTACATTGAATAAAAACACAAAAAATATATCCAGTTAGGTAGAAAAGTAACTTATCTTGCCTTTGATAACATTTATTTGTTATATATTAGTTTTTTGACAACTTTTTCGAATCTATGTGTACAGTAATACAAACCCGGAAATTTCAAGATGGCGTCTGACTCCCTCTTTAACACGGTAAGTTTGGGAAAAGGTGTTATAAATAAAAAACTGGTTAAAATACTGTAAAAACACTCGCTCAATATATGTAACCTTGACATATATTTTTTCTAGTTTTTTTATTTATAACACCTTGTTTTTGGAGCTGAATAAACATGTTACATTGAATAAAAACACGGAAAATATATCTAGTTTGGTAGAAAAGTAACTTATCTTGCCTTTGATAACATTTATTTGTCATATATTTGTTTTTTGACAACTTTTTCGAATCTGTGTACAGTAATACAAACCCGAAATGAACGCGCGTTTTTTTTTTTTTTTACTTTTAAGTTTCATATATATATATATATATATAAGTATTTTTAAATTTTATCTTTCTAGCTTTAAAAAAAAGTTTTAAAATGTTATCAGCCGGCATAATTTATTTTTAAATATTGAAAATTTCAGGAAAATTAATTTTTGCTAAATTTTTAAAACGTGTCAACAGCTTAAAAAAAATCGTCTCTTCAAAAGAGTCGATGTTGTCTCGCATTTTCATTAGTTTTGTATGCTGTAAAAAAATTTTTTTTAATATTAGCAATTTATTTTGAATGGTAAAAAACTTAGGATGATAATATTGAATTAAATTATAGTTACATCGTGTTAAATACGGGGGGGGGGCACGTTAAAACTTACTTTGTTGAATGGAGATAGCCACGAGTTACTACCGGTGTAAAGAAACAACTAATGGACTACCCGTGATGACGTCAGCAGATTAAATTATTTTTGCCCACCGGCCATCTTGTCTTTTAAGACGGTCTTGATTCTTCCCATAAGAAATAAGACAAAATAATCAAACAACTGAAGCCAATTACATTTTAGCTATTGCAAAGTCATGCTGAAAGAGGGAAAAACGGTTAGTCATAATCAAATATAGATTAGTCAGATAGGTCTAAATTGTAAAGTCCATAACTATATAGTTCACATATTTTTACCTGATGTCGTCATTTGGTTTCTCTTTATTAAACTACGGAGTCACAACGCATTCATTATTTTGACGTTTGAGTGTATATAAATTAGTGATTTTTCTGTGCTGTCGTACTTTCAACCAGAGCAGATAAAATGGCGACGTCCATAATAATTACATTTTATATGAAAACACGGAAACAATTTGCTTACTATATCGAAATGCATCAATATTCTGTACGACAAATGGAATATTAGTACAATTGTTATTAAACTTTTATGGCAATCGCTCCAGACAAGACATATAGCCCCTTAATGCAAAGCGCTAAAAATACTATTTCAAGGCTAAAATCTTGCCAATGATAAGTATTAGATAGAATAGTCCAAACAGGACGCATTTTGCCACGGAGACGTAAGGGGCTACTGTGGTTATAGATTAATAGATCCAAACCAAGGAAGAAGTTGTTTGTTATCATTACATTTAAATTTCTGCATGTTTGTACGGCGGGGTAAACATGGAATAACCAGTAAATTTCAAAGGCAAGCGGTTTGAAGAAAGAAAGCTTTCCAGCATCTTGGAACCTCTACGTCGAAGGGGTGAGATTTTGCTGCTTGTTGGGTTAGTTAGAGATATATACGTTGAATAGGGGGGGGCACAAGTGAAACAAAGTTGTCTTGACACATTTCGTTGAAGTACTTATATAACATGACGGCGATAGGTCAGTGGCTGGAGTTTGGTAGACATTGTGTGATCGTATAAGGTTTAAGGCACTTTTGTTAGTCCGTGTCCAAAAAGTGAGAGACCAGAAATTATGCGCTAGTCAGGTGTCTCAACAATATAAATGGGTGAATTTTTATGATGGTGGGGTTGTATAGAAAAAAAAAACACATTTGGTAAAAAAAAACTAGGTTAGAATTGTTTTCACTTACTTTTGTAGTCTTCAGCGTATTTCGGAGAATAAATGATGTCAGCACAGATTTGTTGCAAGCCAAAATCAGTCACCTTCAGTATGAATCGACCATCGAGCACGCAGTTTGCTGACGTCAGACGTCCATGCGATTTTATGTCTGAGTTGTGCAAGAAAATCATGCCCTGGCGAAAGAAAAACATTGCTCGTTAAATATACATTATCTTGATTTATCTCTTAATCATAACCGTACGCAGTTAATACTATTATTTACTCACTAGGAGTAATCACACGGACCATTATCAAAGATTTTTCTTTGAGAATAACTTTTAATGTTCTCTGGAGTCTGAGTGACAACAAGTCTCCCCAGATTTCCAATACAGGGTGGAACGATAAAAGTGTCGCCCTAAAGAAAACAACACTACAGCTCTATTTTAAAAGTTTTATTGAAAAAATCAATTAAGGTAACTTGATTGTGTAGTAGAGCTGACATCTATTCAATGTAGCCGCCTTAGCCTCAATCATCGATACTATACGAGCCCGAAACTGGGAGCATGCCTTTTCCACAAATGCCGGTGGGAGCTCGGCGAATACTCGGCAGATGGCGGCGATCAGGCTAGCTTTGTTGTTGTAGGAGGACATGTTGGTGATGTTCTCGGCGTGTGACCAAAAGAAATAGTCCAGCAAGATCAGGTCGGGGAAGAAGAGGGCAGTGAAGGAAGGGTACAAAGTTGTAGCATTCCTTCTGAAGCCAAGACTGAGTCTCTTTGGATCGGCGTCGGGTCTTGCTGCCACACTCAGGGTCTGACAGCGGCCACTGATTGCACCAGGGGATCACCACACTCTTCAGCACATCCAGGTACACTTTGGTGTTGATTTTCAAGCCGACTTCGAAGATGTGAGGTGGCATGATGTGGCCCTCACTTGAAATCACACCAAAAACCATAACCGTGCCCGGTAACTTTGTTTTCATCACCTTGGCCACGTCCATGTTATTCGTGGCAATTCAAGGATATTTTTGAGGGTGCTGACAATGGTCCTGTTGTTATAACTTGGATCGGTAGAGAGCATGAGTTGTACAACCTCGATCTCGCTCGTTGAACCTTGTGTCACTTTCAGACATGATAGAAGACTGCTATCGCTCTTGGGATTTGTACACAACCGGCCAACTAGTAGATGATCTGCAACGTAATAAGAAAACCGGTTTTCATGAAACAGAAATGGAATCATATCGTTTTTTCTAGGGCGACAATTTTATTGTTCCACCCTGAATTATTAAGAGGCTCCTTCAGTCTTTAACAGACTATGGATACCCACAAACAGGTGCCTGCGCGTGAAATTCTTATGGCAGGAGTTGCGCAATCTCCAACCACACATCTCCTTAGTCAACATTGTTAAATACCGGTGGCAAGTGAAGTGTGTGTACAGGACGACTGGAGACAAATGCCGAGATAAGCGGAGAGCACATACAGCGTCTAGAATTCCCAAATGGTCACCCATCTGGTACTAACTAGGTTCAACGTTGCTTAATTTCTGTGATATGTCGAGAGGGTAATCATCCATTAAAACGCAAGAGGGTAATCATCCTCGCCCTCCATCGAGGCAATGACCTCATGATTTCAGTTACTGGATTTAAACTCTCTTAAGCAACCAGTATAATATTTTTTAACAAAGCCGGATTTTACGTGAGTTCATCACGCCGGCGTATACGTATTTCACTAAGCCGGATTCTACGTGAGTTTATCACGCCGACGTATACGTATTTCACTAAGCCGGATTCTACGTGAGTTTATCACGCCGACCTATACGTATTTGACTAAGCCGGATTCTACGTGAGTTTATCACGCCGGCCAATACGTTTTTTAATTTAGTCTGCATAATATTATTTCTGTAACTGGATTTACGCTCCCTTCAACAACCAGTATAATGTATTTTAACCAAGTCGGAGTTACGTGACCTCATCACGCCGACCTATATGTATTCCAAGTAATTACTTCAGTAACTGGACTTACGCTCTCTTCAGCAAGCAGTATAATGTATTTTAAATAAGTCGTGGTCACGTGACCTCATCACGCCGACCTATATGGATTTAGTTAAACCTCAGTCTTCAGAGGTTCTAATCCAATTTAATTCTGTTAGAGCAAGGAGTCTGCCGCCAAACGACTAATAAAAACTATGCACTACGGAATATTTATTAATTATATAATGAATTCATTAAAGAAGGGCACCCAGCCTTCATGAGTTGGAATACTCAATTAAAGCTAAAGTATTTCAAAAAATAAATAATTCAGAAACCTGGTATACATTAAATCAATGAAATATGGTGTTAACAATTTTTTTCTTAAAAAAGACATCTTTAAAAATAATTTCAGAGCACCTCGGCCACAATTAGAATTTGTTTACACAATGCAAACGCATTTCAAGTTATTACATTCATAATTAACTTTTTCCCAAATTTCAGGATACATTTAAAAAGTATGTGTTTTTTTTTTTTTCAAAACAACTTTCTTTACAAAAGATCATTAAAATTTCATGCCAAAATTTAAAAATAATTTCACGTATTTTGGTTCATCGTTAAAATCCATTTTTCCTTCCCAAAGGACCATTAAAAAGTCCGAATTTATGTTAGTTAACTTCTTTCCAAAGTAATTCATTTATTATTTTAAAAACAATCTTCTCAAAAGATCATAAATTTCGAATCAACCCATTTTTCACAATGAAATTCAAAAATTATTCCAAACATTTGGTTCATTATTAAAATTAATCTTTCTAAAAGATCATAGAAAATTCATTTTGAATCAATTTACCTTTCACAATGAGATTCAGAGACATCCCAATTTTTTTTTTCATTTCGTAATTATTATTTTTAAAATTCGGTGTACATTTAAAGTTATTTAATTGATTCTTAAAAATCATTTCTTCTTATAGACCATTATCAAGGTCATTTCGAATTCAGAAATTTTTCACGTTAATTAACTAAGAAACTCTTCCTAAAATCACTCACAAAGATTATTTCGAATTAATAAACTCCCGCCACACCTGGGAGTTACATTAGTTAACGACCAGTTCTGTATGGTTAACAGCTTGAGAAAATTAAAGTTTCAACGAAAGAGAGATCTTTCTAGACTGAGGAAATCTCCTTCTTCTCAAGAATTAATTCAATTTTTCGTAAATACTCCTCAGTCAATATTTCAGGGACCCCTATCATACGGTCCAATTTCAAATAAACCTTCAACTAAAGAATTCGTTCGAATAATTCTTCCTTAAAAATCATCTAGAATTCAGGAAAATTTCTTTCGTTAGTCAAATAATATGTCTTTAGGAATTCTAAAAAATTCAGAGAATATTCGAAATGTAATAGTACAATTTTTCTTTAAAAACTATGAAAATTTAAATTAACGTAATCATGTAACAGTTGGCTTTTGCAAACACTGGAAGATTTTTAAAAAAAAGTACTTCAAGTGCTGTTTGAATAATTGTCTCTCTTTTTATTTTTAATAAAAAACAATTTAATGTAATTTAAGGAAGCATAAATAATTTTGTTCTTTAAACTTGGTAGAAAATTTTTAAAAAACTCCAAGTTAATTCGTTATGGGGGTTTAGCTATGCAATCATTAAAACTCAAGAGTAGAGAGAGAGAATGAGGGGGAAAAGAAGGGGATAGAGACAGAGCGATGCCGTTACACATATAACACCATTACGTAATCACACAAAAAAAATCTTCGACAATTTTAAAAGTCACTCTCTCGTCCTAAAAAAAACTCGAGAGGGTGAAAGAGAGGTGTAGAGAGAGAAGAGAGGGAGAGAAACAGAGGCAGGTAGCATTGTTCCAACACCCTCCTCACTTATAACGGTGAGGCCAAACCGGCCCACAACTCACTTTTATATGTGCGCTATTGTTTTAAACAAATGAGTGACAGGTAGACTTAAACAGTTCTACAGTTTAAAAAAATAATAAAATAGAAAAAATCTTGTTTTTATTAATTTTGTAAGGCGCTCACACAAAAAAACTTCATATTATGTAATCTAAATTTTTAGCAATAATCTTTTTCTTTCCTTTCTTTTTTTTTAACAGACAAAAAAATCAATAAAAAACATTATCAAATCAAAAAAGTCCCCTTATGTTTCAACGTTAATTGTTACCTAACCTGAAAAGGGACATATCAACTGTTCATGAAACACAGTGCCGAAACAGTGATCCATTTTCTGAAATCCAAACTGAAAAAGTCATTAACATTCTACAAGGTTCTTACATTTGCAAAGTCAAAAGCAATTTTTAAAAAAATCCTATATTTTTATAAACCTGAAATAAAGATCAGATAAAAAAAATGTTAGGTATTCTTTTTTTCTTTCCTTTTTTCTCTTTTAAATTTATTTTTCGAGCTTCGTGTTTGGAGGATTTTTTTCTTTTTCTTTCATTTAATAACAAGATGCATAGATATACACACATATAGATATATATCTTGAGAGAGACAGAAAGAGAGAAAGCGTGAGAGAGAAAGAGATATTGCATATTCTAGAGACACTTTTTTCGCCGTTTTTTTTTCTTTGTGTAGGACACAATTCTTACTTTTTTTCGAAGGGTTATTTTCAATACTCTTTTTTAATCGATCTTTTGCAAACTGTTTTTTTTTGTAGGTACAAGACAATTTTTTACCGGTTCTGAATTTTCTTTTTGAGTGCGGTTTTTTTTTTGCGCGTGTGTACTGGTCTGCCATTTTTTTTTTTAATTTATTAAATATTCAGTTTTTTCCCGTTTTTAAAGACCGTGGCCCATTTTTTTTATTCGATTCGTCTAGTGGTCATTATTTTTGGTTGTGCCGTAGGTCGAAATGCTGGGAAAAAATATATCCTGGTCACGGCACCATTTATACCACTATCCACCGGTCACTGAGGTGTGACCGACAGACGTGTTACAGTAAATGTCTTAAAGCGGTCTCGGGAAGATATGAAGATGGTCGTCATTAGGGTCTATAATAAGAAAAGCATACCTGAGATGTTAGATGTGCTGTGTGGCTCCTACTTCTCTGGAGGATTTCTTCACCCCAGTTGCGTTCTGACTGGAATTTTCTTTCTTCATTTTCCGGACCGTTTCGTTGTTTCAATGAAGGCATTCATGGCAGACACAAGAAAGACAACACGCGACACAATTGTAATATATATTGAACATAACTAACTATTTTATTTTACATTAGAAATACAATATATTACAAAAAAATTAACAATTAAAAACTGGACAATAGGCTTTTCAAAGCTAACTAACCTAACTAGTATTGAGGGAGGGTGTGCTCCCCCTCTCATTTACGGAGAGACAGAATATGCGTCTTCACTTCATGGTGGTCGTGCAGGAAAGAGACAGAAAGATAGCAAGGGAATTATTGGAAGGGATTTCTTTGTATCTCTACGCTCATGGCAAAATTACCACTTAGCCATGCTGTAGAGAGTGTTAGAAACAGTGGCACGGAAAATAGTGCCACATCGTATAACCCTGTATTATTATTATTATTATTATTATTATTATTATTATTATTATTATTATTATTATTATTATTATTATTATTAATAATAATAATAATAAGAAGAAGAAGAAGAAGAAGAAGAAGGGAGGTTTTCACAGGCAATCACCGAAGATTTCTCTTTGAGAACAACCTGTGGTGTTGCCTTGGCTGTGAGTGACAACAACATTGATTTCTTGTTGGCAGCAACCATTGGTCTTCACTGGAATTTTGGTGGTAATAAGCCTACCCAAGGTCTCAGTCCTCTTCGCATTTATCCAGTAGAGATCTTATTCTTGCGTCGATTTCGAATGAATTACGTCCCTTTGATTTGGTGTTAACTAACAAAAGGAACAACACACAAGATTATGATCTAGACAACATGGACGCTAACATACAGATAGGCACATATTAGCGTGTAATTTTAATATTGCCCTACTATTTTCTAGATGAAATATTAAGGATGTTGTAGTTATTATATTTTTTAAGTTTTTACCTGCACTAGGTCTTTGATGAAAGAGGTTCTTAAATCTTCGTCAATTGTAACGGAGTCGTTGGCAAATACATCCTGAAAGAGAGAAAATGAATAATTAATGTAATACTTTATACTACATTTATTTATTATATCTATTTGCCAGTTGTGTTCTTCCAAAAAATAAAAAATAAGGCTTCCTCTTTTTATTCAAAAATAAGGCCTGCTTTTTTAATCTAAAGCCTAGAACGTTGAAGAGCTATGAAAAAAGTGCTAGCCTTAAAACGAGCGACCTTTGGTGCTCCAGAATTTATTTTCTGCATAATTAGCACCATTCTCAATGCATTTATGCCAGCCTCTTTTGATGTCTCGGTCATAAAAGGCCCTCACATCTCTACCGCCATTCTGAAATTGACTAAACCATCTCCTAATTGTACTGACATTAAACGGCATCAGCTTCATAAATGTTCAACAGGCGCCGATGAATGTTGATCGGTTCAATCTTTTTCTGCATGGAGAAATTCAATGACGCATCTCTGCTCCTGACGCACGTCCATGAAAGGGGTTATTTCTTAGAGTCTCACACCGTCAATATATGCAACAAAGTCATAATTCTGGTCATAATTGCACGAGTTCAGTTATCGTAACAATCCAATTTGAGACCCCCTCTGGTCCATTCCAGCGTAATAAAAAAAATAGGAGGTACTACTTTTGGAAAGTCACTCATATACACATACACACACTCATACGCACAGACACACACACACATTGAAATGCAGGTAACTAATATATATATGTATATATATATATATATATATATATATATATATATATATATATATATATATATATATATATATATATATATATATATTAGGAAAGAGCAATTTAATGGCGGAAACTGAAAGAACAATATGGTTTTGGAAATCAGCTTATCACAATATTTAATATTATACAATACCTACAGTTTTAATATTATACAATGCGTACAGTTTTAATAATATACAATACCTACAGCTTTAATATTATACAATGTGTACAGTTTTAATATAATACAGTACCTACACTTTTAATATTATACAATACATACAGTTTTAATATTATACAATGCGTACAGTTTTAATATAATAAAATACCTACCGTTTTAATATTATAAATGCGCACAGTTTTAATATTATACAACATATACAGTTTTAATATTATGCAATACGTACAGTTTTAATATTATACAATACCTACAGTTTTAATATTAAACAATACGTACGGTTTTAATATTATACAATACGTACAGTTTTAATATTATACAACATATACAGTTTAAATATTATACAATCCGTGTTTTTGTTCAGAATAAAATCACGCTTTCTTTTAACGGTTAATTTAAAAAAAAATCTTTTTGAACGCTGTTAACTTAAATTTCCTCATTTCAGTTTACATTTTGGAATCGGCCGTGTTTTTGTTGAGATAAGTGTTTTCAAATTTAATCATACTTTTTATTTTTAGATTCAAATATTAATAACTCCATTTTATTTCAGTATTTATATTTATGTATTTCTGTTTTATTAAATTCTAGCTTTTTTTCTCGTCCATAAATGTTTATTTATCTACCAAGTTCATTGCAAAAATAGATTACGAATTTTTACTCATTCCCAGTTCGTGAGAGGGGAATCTATCACCATACTTTCCCTTAAACACGTCAGCTGGACTTTTATTAAGTAGAATACTTAATAGTTTTTTGTTTTTTTTTTTAATGGAGAGTAGAAAACGCATTGTGGATGCGTTATCGGCAGATCCTGTTACTCTCGCTTCTTCTTATTTGTCCCTCAGTCCTCATTTTTTAATGAGTGATTTTTCTGACAAAGGGAGAAGAAAAAGCTGTTTTCTAGGTTGGCAGTATTTTGCGCGAACAGTTGGCAGAGATGGCGGAAATTTTCTTTTTCTATGTCTATCCTTGTAGCCATGTCACTAGTAAGGGTGCTGGAGGTAAACGTTTTGTCTGGGCTGACGTTATCCGCCTGATAGTCAGGGACCCGAACCTTGGATTAACCACCAAGGAGGCTGTCCTATCAGCAGGTGCAAAGTACTGGAGCTGCTGTATTGCCATTTGGTGAATGGATTCTGGACCATGCAGTAGCTTCTGGTGGGGCTCTCGATGCCATACTAGTGGGTAATTGTTACGGCTTTACCTTATCATTAGCTACAAATAAAAAAAATTCTTCGTTTCTTTTTCTCTCTTAGTTTCCCCTCTCTGTCCTGCTCTAAGTAAATCTGACGACCTAGTCCACAAATTCCAAAAATTCATCATGACAAGTTTCAAGAAAAAATACACGATTAAACCCGGTTCTCCAACTTCCAACGTAGACCCCTACTACCATGTCTCCTTCTCCAACATCAGGGGTCTACGTTCTAACCTTCCAGAGGTTGAAACCCAATTACAGGAGACTAAACCAGACCTTTTATTTTTAAGTGAAACTGGCATTGGACAGGCTATTTCGCTAGAAGAGTTCGCAGTTAAAGGATACTCTAACTTAACTTCTAAATCTGACCCCCAAGATCGCCATGGGCATGGAATTTGTGCCTATATTAGGGATAACTTTCCATGTGGTAGGGACATCTCCCGGGAAGATCCTAACTTACCCTATATGTGCTTCCGGGTTGCTTTAGCTCACACTACGGCATTTATATTTACTCTCTATCGCCCCCATAACAGCGGAGTTACTATCTTTCAAAGCATATCTAAGAAAATTGACCAAGTCTTATCTGCTTATCCTTCAGCTAACATTCACGTATGTGGTGACTTCAATGTTCACAACGTCGAATGGTTGACCCACTCTAACAAGACCGATGATGAGGGAAGGTTCTGTCATGATTTCTCCATTGCCTACGACCTCACTCAGATTGTTCAGGAACCCACCCGTGTGCCCGACAATGATGGCCAGTATGCGAGCCTACTAGACCTTTTTCTCACAACTTGCCCTGAACTATGTTCAGTTTCTGTTCTGTCGCCTCTTGGCTCTTCCGACCACTCTGTTGTATCAATTAAGATAAAAATGAAATGTAATAAGTCTCCAGACGTACCTCTCCATCGTACAGTATATCGATACACTAAGGCTGACTGGGATAGCTTCCGTACATTTATATCTGATCTACCTCTGCATTCCATGTTTAAAAAGGATGTGTCCTCTATAGTATTAGACCTGACGGAATGGTTAATTGTAGGTATTGACCGTTTCATACCCTCGAAAAAGTTTCAGCAAAAACCTAACAGCCAGCCATGGTTCTCTCCAGAATGTGCTGCTGCCATTGCGCACAGAAATCACTTTTTCCACTGTTTCCAACGTAATAGATGTATGAAAACTAAAGCCGCTTTCAGGACTGCCAGCAACCATTGTAAGAAAGTAATAAAGAATGCAAGAGAGTTGTATGCTCAATCTGTTAAGTCCAAAGTAGCTGAGCAGCGGCTTGGTTCCCACCAGTTTTGGCAAATAGCAAACAGAATCCTGAACAGAAGCGTGTGCTCCATCCCAACTATTATCAATGGACCTGAGGTAATCTCGTCAGCATCAGACAAAGCCAAACTCTTTGTCAAGAACTTTGCAGCTAATTCTACCCTTTGCGATCAAGGCTGCCAACCCTCAATATTTCCTCCTGTATCAGAAAACACTCTATGTGATATACGTATATCTGTACGTGATGTTGCCAAGCTAATCAAAAACGTTGATTCCAGTAAAGCAAATGGCCCTGACGGTATTCCAATTATAGTACTCAAAAAACTTCAACCTGAACTAGCGCCCATACTTACAAAACTGTTTAAACGTTGTCTTAAGGAGAATAGTTTCCCATCTCCCTGGAAAATTTCATCAGTATGCCCTGTATTTAAGAATTCAGGTGATCGCTCATCCCCCTCTCAGTACAGGCCAATAAGTCTCCTGTGCGTCATGAGTAAGTTGCTGGAATCTGTGTTAAATACAGAAGTAATCAACCATCTCAACAAAAATAACCTTATTAGTGACACTCAATATGGTTTCCGTTCTGCTAGATCTACAGCAGATGTGCTTACAGTTATATCTCATAGGATTAGCAAATCTCTCGACGGAGGCAACCTTTCTAGGGCAATTGCTCTTGACATATCTAAGGCCTTTGATAGGGTATGGCATAAAGGTTTACTTCATAAGATCTCTAGCTATGGTATTGCTGGAAATGTCTTCTCAATTATTAAATCATTTCTTTCTGATAGGTTCATAAGAGTAGTAGTTGAGGGGCAAAAATCTGAAGCTCACAGTATTAATGCTGGTGTCCCTCAGGGGTCCATCCTGGGCCCAACTCTTTTCCTGATCTACATTAATGATCTTCCAAATCACATCCTTACATCATTTGTAGACATCTATGCTGACGACACTACCATTTATGGTAGCACATCTAAGACAGTAAACGACCAAGTTCTCTCCAATTCTCTCTCCTCTGATCTTGAGCACGTAGTACAATGGGGTAAAGAATGGCTGGTTACTTTTAATGCATCTAAAACCAAGCTTCTCTCTTTACATCATCAACATTCTGATCCACATCTGACATCAATTGAAATGAATGGCTCTCGTCTTCAGGAGGCCTCAAGTTTTGACAAGCTTCTGGGCTTGACCATTACTCCTGATCTTAAATGGAACACGTACATCAAATCTGTTGCCAAGGCCGCTGGAAAAATGGTGGGATCTTTCTATCGATCCAGTAGATATCTCACTGCTGATGCTATTCTCTATCTATATAAGAGCCAGGTACGTCCAAGGATGGAATACTGTTGCCACATCTGGGCAGGAGCTGCTAGAAAGGACTTGGCCTGCCTTGATAGAGTTCAAAATAGACTTCGTAGCCTCGTAGGAGATGTCCTTTTCTCTTCCTTGCAACCTTTATCTCACAGAAGAGATGTTGCGAGTTTGTCTCTGATGTATCGTTATTTTCATGGAAAGTGTTCGACTGAGCTTCAATCTATGGTCCCCCCTCGCCAAACTTTCACAAGAAACACTCGTCTAGCTGTAAACACTATCAATAATTCCCCCCACTCTTTATCTGTGCCTAAACCTAGACGTAGATTCCATGAACAAAGCTTTTTTCTTAGAACTGCACGCCTGTGGAATTGTCTTCCGTTTTCCTGCTTTCCGGCTGACTACAATATGGTTGTGTTCAAGTCTAACGTAAATAAGTTCTTGATGAGCCGTTCCATATAAGTTATCAACTTTACCAAATTTTCATTACTAATGATTACTATAATGTCCAATTTCTACTGTACACTCTTTAACCCTTATCCTTGAGTGGCCTCTTGGCCTTGATAATGTGGTAATGCCTATGTAAAAAAAAGTCTTAATATTATACAATGCTTACAGTTTTAATAATATGCAATAGCTACACTTTTAATATTATACAATACAACAGTTTTAATATCAGAAAATACATAGAGTTTTATATCATACAATACGTATAGTTTTAATATTATATAATACGTACAGTTTTAATATAATACAATATGTACAGCTTTAATATTATACAATACGTACTGTTATAATATTATACAATACGTAGAATTTTAATATTGTGAAATACCTACAGTTTTAATATTATACAATACGTACAGTTTTACTATTATACAATACCTACAGTTTTTATATCATAAATGCGTACATTTTTAATATTATGCAAAATGTACAGTTTTAATATTATACAATACGTACAGTTTTAATATTATACAATGCATACAGTTTTAATATTATACAATAACTAGTTTTATATTATACAATATGTACAGTTTTAAATTATACAATACGTATAGTTTTAATATTGTACAATACGTACAGTTTTAATATTATACAATACGTACAGTTTAAATATCATACAATGCTTGCAGTTTCAATATTATGTAACAGCTACAGTTTTTATATTATACAATGCGTACACTTTTAATATTATACAATCCGCACAATTTTAACTTTATAAAATACATAGAGTTTTAATATTTTACAATACGTACAGTTTAATATTGTACAATACCTACAGTTTTAATATTATACAATATGTACAGTTTTATATTATACAATACGTACAGTTTTAATATTATACAATACGTAAAGTTTTAATATTATACAACACGTGCAGTGTCAATATTATACAATACGTACAGTTTAAATATTATACAATGCTTGTAAATTAATAACCTCGACCCTTGAAAGCTAACAATCTGCTCCCCCACCTCTAGCTGCCACTAAAACCCTACATTATGCATACGCCTTAGTAGTGGAATCCTTAGCCTCAAGCTCCTAACTTTCACATGCTAACCGCCTAACAGTCATCACTAAACATCTATACATTTCTACCTCTTACATACATTAGAGTTCATTCCTATCCAGTTTGGTACTTACCAGCCGAATATGCACTCGGATGCAAAGCGATCTTCATTACATAACAATTGCCTCTTCCTAGATGGGTTTGCAACGAACAATACTAAACCAAATCCGATACTCCCTGTCATGCAAAACGCTCGATGACTCTTAAATGAAAACTGAAATTATTTCCCCTCAATAGTAGAAACACTAACACAACTTTTATCTATTTGCATCTACTGAAAACTTGCCCAAATATCTATTTACTTAATTATACATACGGAATACGCCATGACTTAAAATGTACCTCCAGTTACACCCTGAGTGTACTGCACCTACACCTTAACCTTCGTAAATCTAAATATACAGTGACTGGGCAAAATTCTTAGCTCAATTCCTAATACCTACTCAAACTATAACGTTATCCTGAACCTAAACTAACATAAAGTTTTTAAAAAATGGAAAACCCTAAAGGTAAGTCTTAATCCGCACTAACGCTTTTCTAACAAGCCTCTCCACAAAACTGCTTCCACTGCATGCCCCTAAATAACTTTGAGGAGTGTAACTATTCATTAGATATATAATCTCTACAAACTAACCCTGTAACATTAACTAACCACGCGGGGTCGCAGAAATACCTGGAGTAGGACCCAGGCTCGGATCAAACCCTCTCAGGGCTGATGGAACCAGTAGATCTTCCCAGATCACCCGTCTAGGAGAAGGAAAACTCTGAAACTAAACCAAAGGGGAGGGAGGTCTCTCCAGCCTTGGATGGCAACCTTCCTAGAGCTGGTGACTCAAACAAATTACCGGTCTTCAAACCTAAATTGCTTAAGGAGTAGATAGGCTCTGTCTATCGCCGGCTTCCATACTCCTTCTTTGCCTGTTAGTCAGGCGCAGAGACACTATCACAAGTGAATCGACAAAACACAGTGGTAGATCTTGTTTCTTGTCTAGGGCAATGAATGCCGTTCCCCCACTCCCGACACATCCCACCTCTCAAAACTGGGCACTTGGGAGTGCTTGAGTACCACACATGCCTGTGCAATTAGATTGGGGTGATCTTCTTCTGATGGGCTGAGGATACCGGATTGACAGTTCCTGGCTGCTGTTTCCGGCTGGTAGTACAGGTGCCCTAGTTGTACTTAGAGCTGCTGCTCCATCAACAGTTGTATAATATCGGGAGGTTTGTAGTGCCATGTCGCGCATGAAAAGGGACCCTGCACTCATCCCCAGTGGGCTTTCCTGAGGCCACAGTCCTAGTTGAAGAAAGGTCAGCTGATGGTCTACTTGTGTTGCATGTCTGATACCCTGCATAACCTCTTGTTCAGCTGTCCTTCACCTAACTGAAACTCTTTAAAAACATGATGACAGTACAATAAAAAAAATAAGCTTAAACCAGGCCTAGGGACAAAAATATCCAACTTACCTCCCCCCTGGAGGCTTGCATTCACTAACATCCGTGAGCTTAGAACTAATTTAGCTGATGTTGAAGCATTTCTCCTAACAAATATCCCGGATATATTAGCACTAAGCGAGACTAACCTACACTCCTCCATCCCCTCTAACTACTTTAACATGCCTGGCTTTCTCCCACTCTGCCGTAAGGACTCTGACAGACATATGTATGGACTTGGAGTCTACATTCGTAACACCCTCCCCCTGACTAGAGACACAAACCTAGAAACGGACGATCAAGCCTTTATGTGCTTTAGACTAAACATACAACATAACATTAGCTACTTTTATTTTCTCTACCGCTCTCCCTCGACACAGGACTGCACCATAATAAACAAAGTCTCTGACAGCATAGACACAGCACTCTCCCTTGACACTAGCGCACAAGTACATGTATTTGGTGACTTTAATGTTCACCACAAAAACTGACTTGGATTCTCTACTCACACAGATGCAGCGGGCAGCACAACACATAGTTTCGCTATATCTCACTCCCTATCATAAATGGTTACGTTTCCAACCCGTTTCCCTGACCAGCAAGAACAACACGCATCACTTCTAGATCTGTTTCTGACTACAGTTCCCGAGGATTGTATAACAAATGCTGACAGCCCACTTGGGAACGCTGGCCATGCAGTGATAATGGTAGAAATCGTCCTAAATTCTAGACCCCAAAACTGAAGAGCCGGTGCTCAAAACAACGAGGTATTATATAAAAACGCTGACTGGGAAGCCACCAGAGATCTTATCAGAGATGCCCCATGGGGAAATATTTTTTCTCTTCCTGCTGAACAGTGCGCAAATGAGACCACTGAATGGTTGAAACATCAATTGAAGCACATGCTCCCATGCGGAAATTTTATAGCAAGCCCCACTCTCCTCAATGGTTTACTTCGACTTGCGCAACTGCCATTGCTCAAAGGCAGTATGCATACCGCAGATTTAACTGACATAAGTCCAGTTCAAACAAACAGAAGTATATAGAAGCTAGAAGTAACGTTAAGAAAGAAATAGCGACAGCTAAGAGAGAATTTACTGAAACCACTAAAAATAAACGCATCGAAGCACGAAAACTAGGAAATCGTGACTTCTGGAAAATCTACAACAGTGTAGTAAATAATGGGCAATCAACAATTCCCCCACTAACCAACAATCACGAGATTGTTTGCTCAGCAACCGACAAGGCTAATATGCTTGCTAGCCGGTTTGCCTCGAACTCCACACTGGACCCTTCCAACCATCCCCTGCCTGACTTTCCTTTGCGAACAGACGCCACGCTAAACGATTTAAAAATCACCCCTGCTCAGGTACACGTTATCATAAAAAACCTTGACACTTCAAAAGCATGTGGACCTGATCTCATCCCAGCTGTGCTATTAAAAAAGTGCTCAGCCGAAGTAGCTCCAGTTCTCTCCAAACTCTACAACAAATGCCTTAATGAATCTTGTTTTCCGGGCTGTTGGAAAAATGCTTCTGTGGTACCAGTATTCAAGAATTCTGGCGAAAGAACTGACCCATCAAATTATCGCCCCATTAGCCTCCTCCAACTTTTCGTCAAAATATTTGAGACCATAATTAACCATGCTTTAGTCCGGCACCTTACAGATGCTAAACTTCTGACTGACGAACAATATGAATTTAGACAAGTCCGTTATACAGCTGACATCCTCACTGTAATCACTGGACAAAGCGGGGGAGGGCAGAGCGGTAGCTCTAGATATATCTAAGGCTTTTGACAGGGTATGGCATGAGGGTCTCCTCAGGAAAATTAAATCATACGGTATCACTGGTAGAATACTTAGCATAATTAAATCCTTCTTAGATAAGAGAAAAATCCAGGTTGTCCTCGGCGATCGTACATCTAAACAGTGTGATATAAATGCGAGAGTGCCTCAGGGGTTTATCCTTGGACCTCTATTGTTCCTAATATTTATTAATGACCTCCCCGACAAAACTACCTCTGAGATGGATATACATGCTGATGATACCACACTCTATAACAGGCATGACAGGAAAACAAATGAACACATAACTAAAGAAATGGCAAAAACACTAGAGGATGACTTCCAATCTGTAGTGGAATGGGGGCATAAATGGATGGTCACATTCAATGCTGCCAAGACTAAACTGGTTTCCTTCAATAATTACAAGAAACCTTCTCTGCCACCAATAGCAATGGCCAGTGACTGCTTGGTCTAACGTTCACAGGAAACATGAGTTGGAACAATTATATTGAAAACATTGCCAGGGCCGCTGCGAAAAAGGTAGGCTCTCTCTACCGTGCTAGAAAACTACTGACACCTGAAAGTATCCTGTACCTCTATAAAGCCACCATTCGCCCATGTATGGAGTATTGTTGTCACATACGGGCTGGTGCATCTGCTGCTCGTCTCTCGCTCCTAGACAAGGTTCAAAAGAGAGTCGTCAATCTGATAGGCCCTGAACTGGCATCTAAGCTTCAGCCTCTGTTCCATCGACGAAACGTTGCATCCCTCTGCCTGTTCTACAAGTATTTTAATGGTGAATGCTCTGACGAACTGCAGACACTTGTGCCCTCCACGACGTAGACACCCTCGACAACCCCGGCAGGCAGCTAAATCCCACCCCCACACAGTAGAGATCCCTAGATGTAAAAGATCTTTCTACTCCAGTAGTTTCTTCCCCAGAACCGCTAGATTCTGGAATTCCATTCCAGGTCCCTGCTTCCCTAACTGTACTGACATGCAGAAGTTCAAGTGTAACGTGAACCGACATCTTGCTGCCCAAATCCCAACACAGTGACCCAGTAGTTGCTGCCCCTGATAGTAACCCCCTACACCATAGTGGCAATGTGCCTTGTTTGGAGTGAAAATGTAATTAAAAAAATTATACAATGCTTAGAGTTTCAATATTATGCAATAGCTACAGTGTTTTATATTATACAATGCGTACACTTTTCATATCATACAATACGCACAGTTTTAATATTATAAAATACATAGAGTTTTAATATTATACAATAGTACAGTTTAATATTATACAATGCATACAGTTTTAATGTTATACAATATATACAGTTTTAATATTATGCAATGCGTACAGTTTTAATATTATACAATATGTACAGTTTTGAATTATACAATACGTACAGTTTTAATATTATACAATACGTACATTTTTCATATTATACAATATCTACAGTTTTAATATTATACAATCCCTACAGTTTTAATATTATACAATACCTACAGTTTTAATATCATACAATACCTACAGTTTTAATATCATACAATACCTACAGTTCTAATATTATCCAATACCTACAGTTTTAATATCATACAATAGCAACAGTTTTTATATTATACAATACCTACAATTTTAATATTATACATGACAGTTTTAATATTATACAATACCTACAATTTTTATATTATACAATACGTACAGTTTTTATATCATAAATGCGTACAGTTTTTATATTATAGAAAATGTACGGTTTTTATATTATATAATACGTACAGTTTTAATGTTATACAATACATACAGTTTTAATATAATACAATACCAAAAGTTTAATATTATACAATATGTACAGTTTTGAATTATACAATACGTACAGTTTTAATATTATACAATACGTATAGTTTTCATATTATACAATACCTACAGTTTTAATATTATACAATATCTACAGTTTTAATATTATACAATACCTACAGTTTTAATATTATAGAAAACGTACAGTTTTCATATTATCCAATACCTACAGTTTTAATATTATACAATACCTACAGTTTTAATATTATACAATACCTACAGTCTTAATATTATACAATACCTATAGTCTTAATATTATACAATACCTACAGTTTTAATATTATACATGAACAGTTTTAATATTATCCAATACCTACAATTTTAATATTATACAATACCTATAGTCTTAATATTATACAATACCTATAGTCTTAATATTATACAATACCTACAGTCTTAATATTATACATGAACAGTTTTAATATTATCCAATACCTACAATTTTAATATTATACAATACCTATAGTCTTAATATTATACAATACCTACAGTCTTAATATTATACATGAACAGTTTTAATATTATACAATACCTACAGTTTTAATATTATACAATACCTATAGTCTTAATATTATACAATACCTACCGTTTTAATATTATACATGAACAGTTTTAATATTATACAATACCTACAATTTTAATATTATACCATACGTACTGTTTTAATGTTATACAATACATACAGTATTAATATTATACAATACGTAAAGTTTGAATATTATACAATACGTACATTTTTTATGTTATACAATACCTACAGTTTTAATATTATACAATATGTACAGTTTTAATATTATAGAATGCATACAGTTTTAATATTATACAATGCATACAATTTCAATATTATACAATGCGTACAGTTTTAATATTATAAAATACCTACAGTTTTAATATCATAAATGCGTACAATTTTAATATTATACAATATTTACAGTTTTAATATTATACAATATGTACTGTTAACTGTACGCATTGTATCATATTAAAATTGTACGTATTGTATCTTATTAAAACTGTATTATTGCATATTATGTAGGTATTGTATATTTTAAAATAATATTTAATTCACTACAAACAAAATATAATGCTACTAACACCTAAAGGGCTACTGTGGATTAGGGGGTAAATTTATAGAGGCATCCTAAGTTCTTCGGCAAGATGTTTGTTTATATTACATTTAAATTTTTGTATGTTTGTACAATTAGGAATCAGGAGACAGGGAGGGGATTCCAAAGGCAAGCGGTTCGAGGGAATAAGTTGTTAGAGTAGAAAGCCTTCCTACATCCGAATACATTGAAGCGCATACGGATGAAGTACTTGGAAAACTAGCACAGGGAAGCAACATTGCGGCGATGGGACAGGGGCTTGAGCTTGGTAGACTGTACTGGATTTAATAAATTTTAGACTCTTTTGGAGGCCCTGTTCAAGAATGATAGACCACGGTCACTGAGAATACAAAGAAGGCCTGTTAACTGAAAAATGTCTGCAGGCAATATAGGTAAGATTTGTCAGACTGTCAGTACTATATGACGACCATTTGAAAAAGAGCAATAAAACATATTTAAAAAGAAAAAGTTCGATTAATACTTAAACTGAACTTTATTCAATATAAAATATAAATATTATATATGTAAAACTAAGTCATTTTAAAGCAATATACAATTTAATACTGATAAAACTGAATTATCAATTTAGGGAACAAACGATTAAAGAAACATTAAACACAAATATTTTTTGGCCTTCCAAACAAGATCACAGTGTAGTATCTGTTTTGATGCTACACTTTACCTTTTCTGACCTCAATCGGTGTAGGAGAAATCTTTCATGACTGAGATTATTCTTCTTCCTATCCAGAGTACCCCTTATTTGGAAGCTGGATTTTGCCCACATGATTATATGTTGAAATATTTAAATAACTATTGCTTTAAATACAGAAATTATATTTTAAGTTTTGGTTTTTTGTTCTTCTTGTAAATGTTAGATCGAAGAGTTTGGACGTTGGCCTCTCAGAAATGGAAAATAACAGCCATGACAATCAGTGATTGGTAAGATTTCTTATAAAAAATATTAATATCGTCCCAGCTCCTAAAATGAGTAAAGTATGGTATTTCCGGTTACCTGTAGACTTCCTTTGTTGCAATATTCATTCAGAATAAATACGCCGTCTGTTTCGATGGCCGCGCCAATAAACCTTGTTAAATTCGGATGATAAACACAACGAACCTATGAAATATAGAAGAAAGTTTGGTTAGACTTGAATTAAATATGGAAGCAAAGTTATGTGGACGAGGGGTTGTGACGAGGGGGGTCAAATCTTACGTTTAAAATAAAATACTAAATACCTGAAAAATATGTGATAAAAAATTTAGCCAATAAAACGTCCGCTAATTAGCACCTATTATCATCGTATTTAAAAAAAATGTCTCAGAATTGCGATAACGAGATATATATATATATATATATATATATATATATATATATATATATATATATATATATATATATATATATATATATATAAAATAAACTTTATATCTCGGCAGTGGAGTGAAAAGCATATCTTATTGTACTTTTATTAATATTATTGGAATTTTTTCCTTTTTTTCTTGTACACATTTTTGTGAATTTTTCTTTTGGATTATTATGGACCATCTTCTTCCAATTACGGGATTTATTTTGATTTTACTTGTGCAAATGGAAATTCAATTAACTTTCTTGAAGTTATATATTTGTATTTTACCATCACTGGATTATTTATCTTCCACCAGACTATCCATTCATGTGTAATCACCTTTTTCTTCACCATATTCCCTCTGCTTCACTTTTTTGTTATCAAGTAAGATCTTTAACTTACTTGTTGTTTCATCAGATACTTTTGCATGCAAAATCCGATCCCTCATTTTGCTAATTCCTACCCTCTGATGAGAAGGAAAATATTTCTTCGAAACTCCGCGGATTAAGGACTATCCACTTATCTAGTGTTTCCTTTTCAGATTAAATATGTTTTTAACTCATTTCAAAGTCTTTTTAACATGTTTTATTAACTGTTTGCTCGTAGATATATATATATATGTGTGTGTGTGTGTGTGTGTGTGTGTGTGTGTGTGTGTGTGTGTGTGTGTGTGTGTGTGTGTGTGTGTGTGTGTGTGTGTGTGTGTGTGTGTGTGAATTTCAATTTAATTTTATGATTTAAGAAGGTTAAATTTTAAATATAGAATTTTTATTGCTGGCAAACAAAGAAACCATTTAATAAATATGTTTCCTTACCCCATGAGTTTTCCATGTTTGTTCCATTTCAGGATTTAGCATACATTCTGGATTTGAAGTTCAATATCCTTTTTTTGCATCACTATCTAATTTTCCTTATTCTATGTAGCTAAAATGATTTTAAAAATTTAAAAACTTCAAATGTTTCTATGTTTATTGCCTTTAGCAAATAAGGTGCAAACCATTTATAACATTTGCTAACATTTTTCCTCTGAGGAAAGAGTTTAATAAATATATTTCCTTGATCCATGAGTCTCCGCTGTTTATTTAACATCGAAAACTCATGGGTTAAGGAAATATATTTATTAAACTCTATTCTTTGTTTGCAAACAACAAAAATTATATTTTTGAAATTTAACCTTTTCAAATCATAAAATTTAAATTCATATATATATATATATATATATATATATATATATATATATATATATATATATATATATATATATATATATATATAATTCTAGTTCAAATAACAAGTCAGTTTTCGATGGAAAAATAATTTGCAAACAAGTTTGTATGAAGGATCTCACCTCATTCAGTTCGCGTATCAAATCCTTGGTTAACATCACATTCGGCCTGGAAATTTTTTTCACAGCAACGATGAAGCCCTGGAAATAATTTAAAAAAGTAAGAAAAGAAGGGTGCGCGCTTAATAAGATGTAACCACAGATTTTTTGTTTTGTTTACGTTTTAATTTCATCAGGTTCCGGTTTATTCGTGAAACCACTGGATCAACATATATATATATATATCTATATATATAAAAATGTAAATTTGGTTCGTTCCAAACGAATAAAACCATATTTCTACGTTACCAATTTATTTGAAATTTTCAGACAACCCATCTTTAGAGTTGAGGTATGTTTTTATGTTATTAAAATCTATTTACCTCGCGAATTATTAAAATATTAAATAAAATAAATATATTTTTTAACCGCGGTGCGAATCTGTTCTGTTGATAAAAGTGAACTTCCGGTTCGATTCATTTCACAGCCACGAATTGACGAAGCATTTCATTTTCTGTTTAGTAAGTAAAAAAAACAAAAAAAAACATAATTCATTTGTTTATCTTCCAAATTTTTTTATTTACACATTTTTTCTTTATTATATAAGGCCAAAAAGAAGTTTGTCGTTTGCTTTTTTAGTTTTTTTTTTGTTTGTGTTTCGATATAAGATTGGTTGGAATAAAAAAAAAACACGATTTAAAAAATAGCGCGGATCACTCTCTGCATTAGTACCGAAAAATGTTACTAAACATTTATTAATAATTTCTCACTTTTACAAACATTTGATTTTAAATTTCTTTTTAATGACGACTTTTATCGACTTTTTTTTAAATATCCCCCCAAATGTTGTTTATTAGCCCCCCACCTCCAAAAGCTGTTCTTAAGATTTGGATGTGGGGGGGGGTGATTCCAAGGTGGACCTAATCTAAAAAAAAAAAAAAAAAAGTAACTATTTTTTTATTAACTTTTTTTTTACTTTTTTATTAAAAATTAGTAAATTTCAATGAATAGAATAATAAATCATTTATCATTAATATGTGTTTTTGGTTTTGTGTTGAATGAAACTTTTTTTTTTCATTACAACAATAATGAACCAATTTAAATCTTCCGGCATGCGTTTAAGGGTTACGAAATTATCAATAAATCGTTTAGTTACTAAGCCAACGTCAGTAAATAAAAAAAATGTTACGTGCGCATGCATTAGCCTTGACTTGGGGGGGGGGCTAAGGGAGCGACCATTAAATAATTATGCTGGTCGCCATGGAACTCAACGCCCAAGGAGTACCTAAAGTGGCACTTATGCACTTATGTTATCGTGCTATTTTTAAACATAGTATTTTCATGTTAAATTCAAATTTTACAATATGTTTTTCTTTTATTAATTTGTTATGTGAAAGTACAGATAACCCGGTCGGTTTCTAATGTGATGAAAATCTAGCCCCCCCCCCAAAAAAAAAGGGTTACTCTGGATAATAACAAAACATTAAAATGGCCTCAGTCTCGAAAGATTTCTTCTCTACTGAACGAGGAAATAAACGGTGAAGTGTAGTTCACCTTCTGTGTCTCTCCCCCTCTCTCTTCCTCTCTTAATATCTCTCTCTATCCATCTCTCCCTTTCCCTCTCTCAATCTATCTTTCTCTCTATATCACCCTCTCCATCTCTCTTCTTTTTTTTTACACAGTGATCACCACTTATCAAGGCCCGGAAGCCACTCAGGGATAAGGGTTATTGCAAGTACATTACGTTAGTGTGGAGATTTGATAAAGTGTTTACTTAAGGAGCGGTTCATTAGGAATTTGTTAACATTGGACTTGAACACATCCAAGTTGTAGTCCGGTGGGAAGCAGGCAGACGGAACAGAGTTCCACAGGCGTGCAGTTATAAGAAAGAAGCTTTGTTCATGGAATCCACGTTTTGATTTAGGCACAGATAAAGAGTGGGGGAAATTTTTCACAGTGGATTCGGCTAGACGGGTGTTTTTCGTGAAAGATTGGCGAGGGGGGACCAGAGATTGAGCCCCTTTCTCTCTCTAATTCCCTCTATCTCTCTCCTTTCCTCTGTCTCATCCCTCTCTGTTTCTAACTCTCCCCCTCTCTCTGTTTATCTATCAATCCCTTTATCTCTCTATCTCCTTCTCTTTCTCTATTTTCCTTTCACTTTCTCTTTCCTATCTATATATCTTCCTCTCTATCTGTCCATCTCTAATCCCTCATCCTATTTTAGTCTCCTAAATTAATTACAGTGAATAAGGCATTGTCAAAACATGGATAAATCCTATTTTAGTCACCTAATTTACGGACTGTGAGAATAGAAGTTATTTGGAAATTACTGCTACCTTGAACAGCACCAGAAGTAACTGGTAAAACCTTTCTAATTAAATTGATTTTGGCAGCCATTTGCTAACAAAAGGACATAGCCTTAGCCCTTGCTGCATGAGGAATACCTGCGACCTTGCTGCCAAGTAGAAGAATTATTTATTCTACTTTAAAGCATTCAATTTTTCAAAAATCTCATGTTCGACATCTGTGACGGGACACCGGACGATGCCGGGTGTCCCGTTCAGCTAGGTGAAGATAAGAATGCTTATGGCCGGGGGGGGCGTGCTGATACTGTGTCAAAGATTAAGACAAGCGTTTATGAGATCCTCGGGAGACATATCTGTTTTAATGGCGGAAAAAAAAGGAGATTATTTTTATAGTTGGATCTGGTGAGAATGAGTTTTTAATTGATTCGGACAGTCTCGAGAATTGGGCTCCAAAATGTCTGCTCGGAAATCGGGGACCCGTGGTGTTTTAACTCAAGAGACCACCAAGCTAGTTTGACAGATATGTTCACAAAACAATAGAGAAAGGGAAAAGTATAAGAAAATAGAGGGATAGAAAAAGAAATTCACAAGAGAAGAAAGAGGGGGGAATAGAAGATAATGGAGAAAAGGAAGGAAGATGCTTTTGATATAAACAACGATCGCCTACTCGAAAAAGGAGATATAGAAGGGTTTTGGCAGTCTTTGGTCAGCGAGCGAAGCGTACACATCGGCTCTCGCCCCGCCTGGGGTGAGAGGCAGGGGCAGAAATCTCAGTAAGGACTAACTTGAAAAGAACTTGTTCTTAGCTAGAGAATTAACCTGATATCTCAAATATACAACCTGCATCACGAAGCGCGGATAACGAAAACACGACTTTAAACAAATGTAGAATGATTGCAAATAATTATTTTATTTGGTTTAAACGAAAATGACCTCAGAGTTTTTTCTTTGTTTTTCGATTGCCGGCATAAGTGAAGATGCAGTTTATTTCAGGTATGCCCTGACGCCAGACGACGAAGACGCAGACATAAAACCAGAGGGACGGCCGAAGAGGACAATGTTGCCACACGGACTTGGGGTCATGCACGTTTAACGTGCCTTGAGCAGCGGAGGTATGTTTTCCAGGGACCAGTACGAGTCTGGTCACGCTGGAGGGGTCCACCACTAGACGACGCAGGCCCGGGACATCGTTCCCGTTACAACGTGATGCGCGTGAGATGTCCCGTTACAACGTGATGCGCGTGACGCGTCCGTTACAAGGTGGTGCCGATGACTTAGGATCATCACATCTGGAATGTGCACGAACGAGTTGCCACGAAAACAGTTTGAAGCGTTTGGAACTCAGTTCCCTTGAAAAAAAATATATAAAGGAAATGGAAAATAGCACAGAAAAATGTTTAGAAAAAAAAAAAAAAAAAAGGAAAAAAAAATAGGAGAAAAAGAACGATTGAAAAGAAAACTTATCGAAGAGAAAAGAAAGACTGACATTGAACGTACCGAAGGGAAAAGAAAAAGTGAAATTGAACTTTGAGGGCATAAATAGCCGTCAGAATGCAGAAAAAAATGTGCAGCGAGACAGGGAAGTGGAGATATGGAAAGGAAGGAAGCAGACGAGAAAGGTAGGGGCAGACTTTTTTGGTTCCTATATGCTTCGCCCAGATTTTTTTTTTTTTTTAGGCGCTGTTGTCAGGGTGCTTTTCGTTGGTTACGTATTCTGTAAAGATTTTTTTTTTCTTAATATTGCAAAGTATTGTTGATTTTTTTTGTCACCCCCAAAGAAAAAAGTGAAAATGAAATATGTATTTGTTTAAACGGGTTGATACGTTGTTGTATTGGGGCATTAAGAACAGTCGCGCATATGTTATCACTGATATGAGCGAGAGAGAGAGAGAGAGAGAGAGAGAGAGAGAAACCGGCAGTCGGGCAGTACCGATGCCATTCTAAGACCGTTAAATAGACGGTGGGTGGGAGAATTTTATTAAAACTAGAGAAAAGAAAGAGAAAGAAAAATTTTTTTTAATTTGTTGACAATTAATTCCATTATTGAAATTTAGTTTTAAGTGTTTAAACTGCCGTATAGGAGTAGATTTGATCCAAGTATGTAGGTATGTGCAGGCGTGTGCGTGTGTATGCGCGTGTACGGGTGTATAGGTGTGGTTACCTAGATAGTTAAATAAATAAAGAAATAAAAGGGAGGAAGAAAGAAAGAAATAAAAAAGAAGAGACGCCATTTAGAGGCATATCAAACGGGTAAGCAATAAAAACCAGACAACCCCTGATAGCGGAGGGGGGAGATGATGAAGATGAGAATACCAACGGCCAGCCACGCGTAGCGCCCGGCCAGAAAAAAAAAAAGAAAGGGAAGGAGAGTCGCTAGTTAGAAGCATATCAAACTGATAGCAATAAAGAAAAAAAAAAGGATAGACAAGCAAACAGAGGAAGTCATAAATCATGAGACACGCGCCAGATGAAGGGAGAGAGGCGAACAGAATAAAACAGAATTGTAGCACCCTATTTTTATTGATTGATGTATATCCTGAATCGTTTATTTTTGAAAATCTATTCTTGCCCTAGTCAGGTATTCAAATCTTAAATTAGTCATTAAAAAAATAAATAAATAAATAAAAATAAAATAATAATAATTATTATTAATTATTGTAGTTAAGAAGAAAAAAAAAACAACTTAATGATTGAGGGATGTCCTATGTTTAAGGGTCTCTATTGGTCGCTCGGCGGCGAACTCCATTGCTCCTACGAAATAAAAAAATGGGCTTTAAGACATCTTAGTACCGAAGGGAACGGGTGGTTGGAAGACGTAAACCCAGTGCACGGTTTGCAAAATTATCAAAGGATGTGGCACGAGAAAACATATTGTGAGATTATTGGAAAATATACTGGTCGCATAAGACGGCGTAAGTCCAGTGATGGGACACGAAAAAGGACCTGCCTGTAATTGTCAGGTGTGCTATACTAGGAGAAGGTAATTACTCCGTCAATTTTATTTTTTTTTCTGCCTCGTTGGAGGGCGAGGCTGAGTACCCTCCCTGGTATTCGAAGCAGTATACCAGCCGACCAGGAGCCTGGCGGAAAAGAAAATGCTTCACAAAGGGGCATGGCATGGAGTTATTGTTCGCTGACGGCTGGGTGAGCACAGGATGCCTAGAAACGTTTGTTGTTACCAGTGAGAGTGAGAGAAGTAATAATCTAATTGATGGTAGTGTTAAATCATTTAAACTGTCGAGTAGAATATCTTAAAGAAACTAACGGTGCTGATATTGTTCTGTTTTGGAAAAGAGAAATTTAGAAATGCTCAGTCGAGAAGGATTTCTCCTTCACGGGAGGGGGATTGAATATTGTTAGTGTAGCGTTGAAACAGTTGTTGCACTTGGTCTCTGACCAAAATGGCGCTGCTGAGACAAATTATGGGACTGAAGGGCAGGATTGCCTCGGTCGGGGAGGATCTCTCCTTCACTGGATGAGAATAGTGCATGTTGGGTGTGGCGTTAGGGCAGATGCTGTACCTTGTTCCGAGTGAGAGAATGCCTATGGGACAAGTGAAGGTAAAAAAAAAAAAAAAAAAAGTTTGGGTATCGTAGAGCTTAATGAAAGCTGTACAGGAAAGTGCAACGTTGTGTAAGTATGGTTTGGAAAACGTATTAGCTGAGGAGGAAACTTAGTCTCCTTGCACCGGGGTACTTAGGAGAAACGATATGCACCCTCCCCAGCTGGCACGCCTATGTTGTTTTATATTTGGGACCATGGGGAAGAAATTGAGATGAAAGATTTTGTTGCCGTCGGTTGGATCGATGCACTAGAAATGTACGTGTGTGTGTGTGTATCTGGGTGGTGTGCCTGGAAACTTTTGTTGATCTCGTAGGAGAAAGAATTAATTTATTGGGAATTCTGTATTGTATTGTATTTGGGAAATTCTGAAAAAAAAGAGAAAAAAGAAACAGTTTAGTTGAGGACGGACTAGATTGGGAAAGGAAGGGGAGTGTCAGAGAAAAAGAAAAAAAGAAGAAAAAAGAAAAAATTGATATGTGGATAGGATTTGTTCAATGAGGTGTGAGAAAAAAATCTGGAGAGTGTTTTTTAATCTGCAGATAGCTGGATAAGGATGTGAGAGGGTCAATGATGAAGAGACCTCCCCAATGTTAAGTGTAGGGAGAAATCAGGTGACCGTAAACCACTGACGGCAGCGCGCCTGGGCGGGGCAGGGATACCAATCAGTGCCCTCCACCAAAACCTGGATAGGGTGCATGGGCTGCAACTATCGACAAAACCCAAGGTTGCAGCACAGTCAATCCCTAAGCCATTATTAACAAAAAAAAAAAGAAAAAAAAGAATGGAAAAAAAAAACAAATATAAAAAGTGCAAATATTTTTCTGATTGTTTTATGAATTATGAGAAAGAGAAAATGAACAAGTAGTTAAAGGGTGTATGAGCCCTCTTTTGATAGTGAACTGAGCATGGTTAGCTTTCCTCAGTTGCATGCACATAGATTAAGGCATAGAGAAGGACCGAATATTGAAAAAAAAAAATGAAAAGAAAAGAGAAACTGTTTTGCATGTACATGGGTTAGTCACCTTAAAAGGACTAGTAGAGAAAGAAAAAATGAGAGTTTAACAATCGAAAAAAAAATATATGCATGTATACAATCTCATACACCGGGATAAGCAGAACCATTAGAGCAGAACATTTTTGCATACCAACCGGACCATTGATACAGGAACATTTTTGCATGCTGAATGGACAATTTTTGTTAGTTGCTGTTAATTGACCTAGACTGTAGAATTACTAATTTCGGAGCCGGCTTCTGATGCAGGTCGCGTATATGCCAATTATGGCTAATTGACAGGTGTAAGGGGAGGGCGGATGTGACGGGACACCGGACGATGCCGGGTGTCCCGTTCAGCTAGGTGAAGATAAGAATGCTTATGGCCGGGGGGGGGGCGTGCTGATACTGTGTCAAAGATTAAGACAAGCGTTTATGAGATCCTCGGGAGACATATCTGTTTTAATGGCGGAAAAAAAAGGAGATTATTTTTATAGTTGGATCTGGTGAGAATGAGTTTTTAATTGATTCGGACAGTCTCGAGAATTGGGCTCCAAAATGTCTGCTCGGAGTCGGGGACCCGTGGTGCTTAACTCAGAGACCACCAAGCTAGTTTGACAGATATGTTCACAAAACAATAGAGAAAGGGAAAAGAATAAGAAAATAGAGGGATAGAAAAAGAAATTCACAAGAGAAGAAAGAGGGGGGAATAGAAGATAATGGAGAAAAGGAAGGAAGATGCTTTTGATATAAACAACGATCGCCTACTCGAAAAAGGAGATATAGAAGGGTTTTGGCAGTCTTTGGTCAGCGAGCGAAGCGTACACATCGGCTCTCGCCCCGCCTGGGGTGAGAGGCAGGGGCAGAAATCTCAGTAAGGACTAACTTGAAAAGAACTTGTTCTTAGCTAGAGAATTAACCTGATATCTTAAGTATACAACCTGCATCACGAAGCGCGGATAACGAAAACACGACTTTAAACAAATGTAGAATGATTGCAAATAATTATTTTATTTGGTTTAAACGAAAATGACCTCAGAGTTTTTTCTTTGTTTTTCGATTGCCGGCATAAGTGAAGATGCAGTTTATTTCAGGTATGCCCTGACGCCAGACGACGAAGACGCAGACATAAAACCAGAGGGACGGCCGAAGAGGACAATGTTGCCACACGGACTTGGGGTCATGCACGTTTAACGTGCCTTGAGCAGCGGAGGTATGTTTTCCAGGGACCAGTACGAGTCTGGTCACGCTGGAGGGGTCCACCACTAGACGACGATGCAGATATTCAAATTATAAGAATTCCATTTGACTGAGTGAATGAGCTATTCTTGCAGGTCAATACAAAGATGCCCATGAACTTTACGCTATTATCGAATGTAAAATTCCAAGTGAGGTAGTCAAATACAAATCCATCGACACTGTTGTGAAAACAGATAAAGTGGTTAATTATCCAACAGCTATATTTGCCAGGGATGCCACCGCATGTATTGCAACTGAAATTTTGTGTACTAATTATCATATAGTGAAATATAAACCAATCGAAGCTTTGCAATGGCATATAGCTTGCAGTAAAAAAAATTAACAAACAATATCATAGAAACAACAATCTTAACAGGACCTTTCAGAGATGAATATATCTTCATTCTATGCATTCCTATGATTCCACCGGATACATCATTACACTTTAGGAAATTGCACTTTCCAATTTTATTGTCATTTGCAATAACCATCAACAAAGCACAGGGAACAATCTTTACAATTGTGGGCCTTACAGTTACACACTGACTGTTTTTTCACATGGACAATTTATATTACGCATTCAAGAGTCACCAAACCGGAAAATCTCTATATCAGCTAAGAAAATGGAACAACAAAAACTGTGTACCCATGCAAAATGGAAAATTAAACCTATAAGAAACATGTTTTTACTCATGTTGGAACTTTTTCCATTGCGCCAATTTGAGCCACAGCAATGCGTGGCAGGGTACAGCTAGTATATATATATATATATATATATATATATATATATATATATATATATATATATATATATATATATATATATATATATATAATTATTTCCACAGCCAGACAACGTCGAAGCTCACAAGGGCACTGACTGCAAACAAACCGGAAATCCAATTCATTTGGGCTCATCAGTTAGACACATCTGAATTCGAGATTCGAAACACGAGCCTCTTGCATACAATGCCAGCACTCTACCAACTGAGCAAACGTTCCACACACACAAGAATGTTAACCTAGCGAGCAATCAGCAATAGAAATTTTCAGAATGTAAGAGCATATATGATTATTTCCACAACCAGACAACGTCGCAGCTCAGTAGGAAAGCTCATGTATGAGAGTTCAATGCGGCGTAGCGCATAGATAAGAGTTAATAGAAACTTATTTCACCCCTGTGTGGGCCTCATCAGACGAGACGAGCTAGTCAGGTCTGTAACTGACTTAAAAGTGGTATGCATTTGATGGAAGGCGAGGTTGAAGGAGGGTAAGTAAGAGGGACGGGAGAAAAAAGGGGAATGATTTGGTTGAGAAAAGTAGATAATCGGGTAGAGAAAGGAAGCAAGCCAAATGGAAGGGGAGGAAAAATTTAAAGTTGACTAGAAAGATAGAATGGAGAGTAGAGACCATTCATGAAGACTCAACTCAAGGAGAAATCAGTCAGAAAATCTCGAAAATTATATATATATATATATAAATATATATATATATATATATATATATATATATATATATATATATATATATATATATATATATATAATTGTTCCTAAGTTATAAATATTTGGAAATAAAAACGGGCTTTATAAATTTATGTACATAAACACTGTGTACGAGTGCACTGGAGAGATGGAAAAAGAGAAATACGCCACTCGTACTTTTCTAATTGTCCTGGCGTCGCTATATTTCTTTGTGCGGTTTACATATTAATCATGGCTGATTTAGAAGCAGACAGTGTCGAAGGTGAAAAATATCAAACGTGCAATCCGTGAGGATAAGTCTTCGCTTTGTGGGTAATTTTATTACAAACATAAATATGGTCATGTGAGCGATAACAAGGCGATTATGATCCACACGCTGTATTTTAAAGGTTTCTCTTGATAAAGCATTTGTATGGGTTTGGTTTTATGAAACTTTTCTATTTACATTTTAATACGTTTTTATAATGAAATCATTTTAGTCGCTTTTGTCAGTCTCCATTGAATTTACACACATAGAGAAGCACTAGGTGTATCAGAATTTTTGTAGGAATTTTTGAAACCCCTAACACGAAACAGCGAATAAAATATAAAAAACTCGTAATTTCTCTTTTAAAAGTGGGTTGTTTATTTTCTATATGGATTATACTTCCAAAATAAACTATTAAAGTTGTTTTAAAAGTAATAGAAATATTTTTTATTTTTTAAAAAACAGTAATGAAATTAATTGAATTTTACGAGTTCAGTATTTTTCAATTTTTAAACTTTAAAAATCTATCAAAATTTTTCTATTGATTCAATTTTTACGATATTTTCAGGGTCAATGTGAAATTTTATGCTCTTTCTAGTAAACTATATTTTAGACAAACGTTTTTTTTAATTCACCCCCCCCCCCCCATTTTCAAGTGTCTATTAAAAAGTAAATAATTAATTTACTCACCAATTGAAGATAAAAGATCAATAAATAATGTATTCAAATTTAAAACAAAAAAGTAGTGTTTTTTAGAAATTTACCATGTAAAGTCCGAAGTTTAAAACCTTTTTTTAAAAAAGAAACACATTGGTCCTTGCTCCTTTAATTGAAGAAAAAATTAGGGATTGAATTACATTTTTCGATGAGTTATAAGCTTGGAAAGACGGGGCGGAATTATTCAATATTTTTCACGAAATTTCTGACACACCTAGAGAAGCACCTGAGAGGTAAATTTTATGGTTGTAGCTAACTAATATCGGAAACAACTATAGAGCTTGCGTCAATAGTTTATAGTTTATATATATATATATATATATATATATATATATATATATATATATATATATATATATATATATATATATATATATATGGGGATGTGAAGTTCGAACCTAACCTAAGCTGACGAAGGCTAAAAGCCAGAAACACGCGTGTCATTTATGCACGTAAATAAATAAATAAATAAAACTAATAAATAAATAAATACGTCCCACGGAAAAATAAAGGCGATCTATTTATATATATATATATATATATATATATATATATATATATATATATATATATATATATATATATATATATACGAATAACAAAAAACAAAAAGAGCTTTAAGGCTGGTAAATATGCACTCGCGTACCTAACTGCCTTGTACAAAAACCTTTTAGTCAATAAACACGCAAGAAAATGCCCCCTCTCTCAGGTGCCCAGAAAGTGGGTGCTCATATTAAGGTAAATTAACATGGAAAAGTGATCACCCACTTTTCGAAATGTAATTTCATCATATCATGAAAAGTATTTTTTTTTTTGCGACGGAAACGGTTTGCAGATTCGTTTGTAGCACACCTAAATCTAGGAAAAAGTATTTTTTATATACAAACGTGATACGGACCTTCACAAAGTAAAAAAAACTGAAGAAAAAAATGGATTCCTAGTTCCGCATTTACGAAAAATATTATTAATTGATTTACATGGCGTTTGCCAGGTGTTTGTAGATTTGTGTGTGTAAGGGATGGGAGTAAAGTAAAGAATAAGTGAATAATAACCGTTTTTCAGTGAAAAAAAAAGAAACGAAAAGAGAGAAAAAACATCGAAAAAAGCAAAAAAAAAATGGAAATTATGTCATTTATGTTTATTATTAAAAAATGGAAATAATGATTTTTTGTATAAATGTTGGGAAATAAATGGTAATAAAGCAATGTAAAAGTAAATGTGGTGCGTTACACCCAAATACCAATCCAGTTTTTTAAAAACCGAAGCCCTTGTTCATTCGTAACTGTCCCGGGCGGTGTAAATGGGTGGCGGTGGAAGGAGGAATTTATTAGAGAGAGAAGAGTTTACTACTTCCATTGATCCTAACAGATCAGCGAGATAGTGGAGAAGTAATATGTCTTTAACACACCTTAGATATTGTGCTGTAATTTGTGCATATAACATTTGCATAAAATGTCTTGATTTTAACCTTATTAAGGTCAAACTCGGAGGGGAAAATGAGTTTATTTTATATAGATAGATAGATAGAAGAAGAAGAAGAAGAAGAAGAAGAAGAAGAAGAAGAAGAAGAAGACGACGACGATAGAAGATAGAAGAAATAAATAGACAGAATAGATAGATAGATAGATAGATAGCTAGAAGAATAGATAGAAGATAGAAATAGATATATAGATAGAATAGATAGAATAGATAGAAGATAGATATATAGATAGAATAGATAGAAGATAGAAATAGATATATAGATAAATAGATAAATAGATAGATAGAATAGATAGAAGATATAGATAGAAGAGAAGAAATAGATAGATAGAAGATAGATAGATATTACATTTGCATAAAATGTCTCGATTTTTAATCCTATTAAGGTCAAACTCGAAGGGGAAAAATAAGTTCATTTCATAGAAGAAGAATAGAGAAGAGAAGATGTGTGTGTGTGTGTGTGTGTGTGTGTGTGTGTGTCAGAGGGTAGAACTGCTGACTATCAACTAGATAGCTTAGAGTTTCGAGTCTCTCTCTCTCTTTCTCTCTCTCTCTCTCTCTTTATATATATATATATATATATATATATACTAACAAGAAGTTTGACGTTTCCCGGGATGTAATGAGGATCTACAGATGTTCAACACATCTAATATTTTTAGCTTAAAAATTGTTTTAATTAGTCCAATATAGCCAGAAATGTTAACACTGAGATCCAACCTTTTGGTCATCAAATTTCTTTTTGCTAATAATTCACCACTTATGTAGGTCTAAAGCCACTCAAGCGTGAAGTCCAATGAGATGAGGTAGTTGTCAGTTCAATGATTATATAGGAATATAACGAGAGTTTAAACAATTAACTTACATCGAAATCGGTGAAATTACCCATTTTTTAATCAAATCGATTGACTGATTGCACTAGTCAAGGACCAATCGCGGTGCACCGGGAGGAAACTTCGAATGCCTCCTCGCAGTGACTTAGTCCACAATATATTGTAGTCTACATTGCACTATAGAGGATCTACTATTGAGTTTATAACATTATTTTTATATAATAGCTTCAATTAAGTTAATTTTTAAAATGCAAAATTAAATATTATTATTCAGTTGTTCTCTAAACAGGAATATTCATTTTGAATGCACTCCTGTCATATCAAAGAACCTACTGTTGACTTTATACACCGGAGCCTTCTGCTTGTACGGTAATAAAACTTCTTAAATGTTATTATGATGCTAGGCTGTATAAAGGTGTTAACTTTAGCTAAAATGGGGGTGTTTCTTCTTTAATCGAATTTTTCGATTATCGATTTTCGATACATATCGGATGCATTCTGATACCAAACCTATATAAGAACACACCCAGACACATAAAGTACATTTATGTAACATTTCAAAAGAACCGGCCCAGCTGTTTGGGAGTTCATAGGGAAAGAACTGACACACATACAAAGTTCCTTTTATAAGTAGAGATTAAATGAACTAAGATTACTTATGACTTTTCGCAGTAGACGATATTAGGCACAGGTAAAGAGTGGGGGAAATTATTGATAGGGGTTTCAGTTAGACGAGTGTTTTTCGTGAAAGTCAGGGTTGGGGACCATAGATTGGAGTTCAAACGCGCATTTGGTATGAAAATAACGATAAAGCAGAGACAGGCTCTCTTCTGTGAAAAAGAGGTTACAAGGAAGAAAAAGGGGCATTCTCCATTAGGGTTCGAACTCTATTTTAAACTCTGTCAAGGCAGGATAAGTAACTGTTATATCGTAGATTATATGAATAACAAGTCATTACTGGGGTTGTACAGAAAGGGTTTATTTAGGTAAAAAGGTACACACATTTCTAAGCGTCCATTGACAGCTTAGTACTAAATTCTGTCTCCCACGTGAGGAGAGTTTGATTGTCTTTTTATAGACGTAACAGTCCATTCATTTGAGGGGTGTTGGATCAGTCCATTATATCACCTTCCTCCCAAGCTAAATTCTTCCCTAGAATTTCGCTTCACCATTTTTTTCTTTTTTGACTTTGTCCAAAAAATTCAGTTCTTTTTCTTTTTCTTTCACTTCTCTTTAAAATTTGCGTTTGCGATTTTTTTTTATTTTGGAGAGTGACTTGTATTTTCAGTTACTGGTGCTTCCTTTTTTGGAGGCTCTATGTGAAAAAAATCATACAGTACTTCCATCGGTACTTCATTGTTTTTAACTATTTCAATATATCGGGGTCTGAGTTGGTTTATATGTTTTTTGTGGGAAAATGTCTGACCTTTTATAATGTAGACCATTCTTCCAATTCTTTTTGAAATTATGCCTTCTTCCCAAAAACTCTTCCCTGCCCGATAATTGTTGAAAAAAACTTTATCCCCGTCTTTGTATATCTTGTATCGTACATTATCTTTTACACTTTTTTTTTACTTTTTTACTCGGAATTAATCGGTCGAACACAGAGCGCACTTTTCTGGCAAACATTATTTCCGCTGGGGATAAATTTGCATTTGTATTGGGATTAGGCGTTATCCTGTACACTGCTAAAAATTTCTGAAGACTTTTTTCTTCAGTGTCGATGTTATCGTTCTTTTTTAACGCTCGTTTAAAAGTATCGACAAATCTTTCAGCTTGTCCGTTAGATAGAGGGCTAAAAGTTGGTGTTGTGATATGCTCTATGGCCAGTAACTCACAGTAGATCTTAAATTCTTGACCTTTGAACATGGTGCCATTATCACTAACAATTGTTTTTGGTACGCCAAAACGCCCAAACACCTCGTCCAACGCCTTTATTGTGTTTGCCGCTGTAGGATGTTTGAATTTAAAAATTTCTGGCCATTTCGACATGCTATCTACTATTACCAGGTAATAATACCCTTTTAGAGGCCCTGCGTAATCTATATGGATCCGCGTCCATGGTATATCTGTTTTAGGCCAAGGTTGCGTCTTAGTGGGCGGCGCTTTTGCTGCTAGTTGGCAACCCTTACATAATTTTATCATTTTTTCTATGTCCTGATCCATTCCAGGCCAGTACGTATATGCTCTCATTAGTGCTTTCATTCTGGAGATTCCAGGATGTCCCATGTGGAATTCTTTTAAAATTCTCTTCTGTAATACTTGAGGTATTACCACTCTATCTGCGTACATTAGAGTTTCATCGCACTTTGAAAATGGAAAAACTGTTAATCCTTTCCTCTTCTTTTCTTTTTGTCCCACTTGTTTTTTTTTATCTTGGTAATGTATTCATCTGTTCTTGCTGCTTTCTTTATTTCCTCAAGTTTTACCGGAAGTTCCCTAACAGTATTTATTAATATATCTGTTAGTTCATTTTCTTCTTTTAGTGCAGCTATAACAGTTTCTTCAAGTAATTCAGTTTTATTTGGGATCAACCTGGACAAACCATTTGCGTGTACAATTTTGCTGGATGCTAGGTGTTTCATTTTAAAATTGTAGTTTAACAGAATCATGCTCCATCTTTGTAACCTATTAGCCGTATGAGTAGGAACTCCTTTTTTGGAACCAAAAATCGATAACAAAGATTTGTGGTCCGTTTCCAAGATAAAAAATCTTCCATGGATGAACCTATGAAATTTCCTCATGGCGTATACAATTGCCAGACCTTCTTTTTCTATCTGACTATAATTTTTTTCTGCGGGTAGCAAAACCCTTGAGGCATGAATAATTGGTTTAGTCGATCCATCTTTAAGCCTGTGTAGTAGCACAGCACCTAAACCGTATTCGCTCGCATCTGCTGCTGCAATTAATTATTTTTTCGGATCGTAGTGAGCTAGTGCTAAATCCGATAACAGACATTTTTTAATCTTTAGGAATGCTTCATCACATTCTTTTGTCCAGAGCCATTTTTTATTCTTTTTCAATAATTCGTTTAAAGGTGCTCTTAGTTCATGCATATTTGGGATAAGAATTATAATAATTTGTTAGTCCCACAAATGACCGTAGCTGCACTATATTTTCTGGTCTAGGCATGCTTTTGATTGCTTCAGTCCTATTAGGATTAGGTTTTCTACCATTTCGATCAATCACTTGTCCCAAATATTCAATTTTGTCCATCCCAAAATTACATTTTTCGAGAGCCACTTTCAATCCATAGTTTGATATTCTCTCGAATACTTTGCCAATGTGGATTGTATGCTCTTTCACATTTTTACATTTATGTCATCTAGATAAGCCATAGCAAAATCCAAACCTGCTAGCATTGTATCCATAATTTGCTGGAACAAATTTGGGGCTACTTTTAAACCAAAAGGCAAACGTTTTAGTGAAAATAGTCCTTTATGGGTATTTAATGTCAGGTACTTAGCACAATCTTCCTGGACTTTTACTTGCCAATACGCTTCAGACAGATCAATTTTTGTAAAAAAATTTCCTCCGCTTAACTTCGAAAAAATTTCCTCTGGGGTAGGAAGCGGGTAGTTATGCTCCTTGAGACAATCATTTAGACCTGTCGAAAAGTCCGCGCATACCCTGATTTTATTATTTTTCTTCTTAACGTAAACCGTGGGTGAAGCCCATTCAGAGTAGTCAACTTTTTCTATTACTCCAATATCTTGAAGTCTCTTTAATTCTTTCTCTATAGTTTCTAATGCTGAATATGGAACCTTTCTTTTGGGTTTGAAAACTGGTTTAGCTTCGTCCTTTAGTTCAAATTTCACCTCCGTTTTCGTGCAGCAACCCAAACCTTCAGAGAATACCTCTGTAAAGTCTTTTTTTAATTCGTCAATAAACTTTCCTGGTAGTTTAGAATTTTCTAAACCCGCCAGACTTACTTTATTGCAAAATGAGCTAATGGGTTTTCCCCATAAATTAAAAAGAATTATTAAGTCTATACCGAACAAATTAGAATTTTTCCCCGGTACGACATATAACTTGGTTTTCACAGCATTCTCCTTTAGAGACACATTGGTAAAAAATTCACCCTTAAATTTTAGTTTATTTCCAGACACACTTCTGGCAATTTTTTTTTTTTGTATTTTGTAACTTTGGAAACCCAATTTTCTTCCAAGTTACTTCGTCAATTATACTTATGTCGCTTCCCGTATCTAGAAGACAGTTCACATTACAGCCATTAATTTTAATTTCAATATATTTTCTTTTATCACACCTAGACTCATTTTTAGAACCAATGGTCTTTATTTCTGCTTTTCGGTGAGTTCCGTTCGAATTCTTAGCCGCCAGTTGTTATATCGTAGATTATATGAATAACAAGTCATTACTGGGGTTGTACAGAAAGGGTTTATTTAGGTAAAAAGGTACACACATTTCTAAGCGTCCATTGACAGCTTAGTACTAAATTCTGTCTCCCACGTGAGGAGAGTTTGCTTGTCGTTTTATAGACGTAACAGTCCATTCATTTGAGGGGTGTTGGATCAGTCCATTATATCACCTTCCTCCCAAGCTAAATTCTTCCCTAGAATTTCGCTTCACCATTTTTTTTCTTTTTTGACTTTGTCCAAAAAATTCAGTTCTTTTTCTTTTTCTTTCACTTCTCTTTAAAATTTGCGTTTGCGAATTTTTTTTATTTTGGAGAGTGACTTGTATTTTCAGTTACTGGTGCTTCCTTTTTTGGAGGCTCTATGTGAAAAAAATCATACAGTACTTCCATCGGTACTTCATTGTTTTTAACTATTTCAATATATCGGGGTCTGAGTTTGTTTATATGTTTTGTGTGGGAAAATGTCTGACCTTTTATAATATAGACCATTCTTCCAATTCTTTTTGAAATTATGCCTTCTTCCCAAAAACTCTTCCCTGCCCGATAATTGTTGAAAAAAACTTTATCCCCGTCTTTGTATATCTTGTATCGTACATTATCTTTTACACTTTTTTTTACTTTTTTACTCGGAATTAATCGGTCGAACACAGAGCGCACTTTTCTGGCAAACATTATTTCCGCTGGGGATAAATTTGCATTTGTATTGGGATTAGGCGTTATCCTGTACACTGCTAAAAATTTCTGAAGACTTTTTTCTTCAGTGTCGATGTTATCGTTCTTTTTTAACGCTCGTTTAAAAGTATCGACAAATCTTTCAGCTTGTCCGTTAGATAAAGGGCTAAAAGTTGGTGTTGTGATATGCTCTATGGCCAGTGACTCACAGTAGATCTTAAATTCTTGACCTTTGAACATGGTGCCATTATCACTAACAATTGTTTTTGGTACGCCAAAACGCCCAAACACCTCGTCCAACGCCTTTATTGTGTTTGCCGCTGTAGGATGTTTGAATTTAAAAATTTCTGGCCATTTCGACATGCTATCTACTATTACCAGGTAATAATACCCTTTTAGAGGTCCTGCGTAATCTATATGGATCCGCGTCCATGGTATATCTGTTTTAGGCCAAGGTTGTGTCTTAGTGGGCGGCGCTTTTGCTGCTAGTTGGCAACCCTTACATAATTTTATCAGTTTTTCTATGTCCTGATCCATTCCAGGCCAGTACGTATATGCTCTCATTAGTGCTTTCATTCTGGAGATTCCAGGATGTCCCATGTGGAATTCTTTTAAAATTCTCTTCTGTAATACTTGAGGTATTACCACTCTATCTGCGTACATTAGAGTTTCATCGCACTTTGAAAATGGAAAAACTGTTAATCCTTTCCTCTTCTTTTCTTTTTGTCCCACTTGTTTTTTTTATCTTGGTAATGTATTCATCTGTTCTTGCTGCTTTCTTTATTTCCTCAAGTTTTACCGGAAGTTCCCTAACAGTATTTATTAATATATCTGTTAGTTCATTTTCTTCTTTTAGTGCAGCTATAACAGTTTCTTCAAGTAATTCAGTTTTATTTGGGATCAACCTGGACAAACCATCTGCGTGTACAATTTTGCTGGATGCTAGGTGTTTCATTTTAAAATTGTAGTTTAACAGAATCATGCTCCATCTTTGTAACCTATTAGCCGTATGAGTAGGAACTCCTTTTTTGGAACCAAAAATCGATAACAAAGGTTTGTCGTCCGTTTCCAAGATAAAAAATCTTCCATGGATGAACCTATGAAATTTCCTCATGGCGTATACAATTGCCAGACCTTCTTTTTCTATCTGACTATAATTTTTTTCTGCGGGTAGCAAAACCCTTGAGGCATGAATAATTGGTTTAGTCGATCCATCTTTGAGTCTGTGTAGTAGCACAGCACCTAAACCGTATTCGCTCGCATCTGCTGCTACAATTAATTATTTTTTCGGATCGTAGTGAGCTAGTGCTAAATCCGATGACAGACATTTTTTAATCTTTAGGAATGCTTCATCACATTCTTTTGTCCAGAGCCATTTTTTATTCTTTTTCAATAATTCGTTTAAAGGTGCTCTTAGTTCATGCATATTTGGGATAAGAATTATAATAATTTGTTAGTCCCACAAATGACCGTAGCTGCACTATATTTTCTGGTCTAGGCATGCTTTTGATTGCTTCAGTCCTATTAGGATTAGGTTTTCTACCATTTCGATCAATCACTTGTCCCAAATATTCAATTTTGTCCATCCCAAAATTACATTTTTCGAGAGCCACTTTCAATCCATAGTTTGATATTCTCTCGAATACTTTGCCAATGTGGATTTTATGCTCTTTCACATTTTTACATTTATGTCATCTAGATAAGCCATAGCAAAATCCAAACCTGCTAGCATTGTATCCATAATTTGCTGGAACAAATTTGGGGCTACTTTTAAACCAAAAGGCAAACGTTTTAGTGAAAATAGTCCTTTATGGGTATTTAATGTCAGGTACTTAGCACAATCTTCCTGGACTTTTACTTGCCAATACGCTTCAGACAGATCAATTTTTGTAAAAAATTTTCCTCCGCTTAACTTCGAAAAAATTTCCTCTGGGGTAGGAAGCGGGTAGTTATGCTCCTTGAGACAATCATTTAGACCTGTCGAAAAGTCCGCGCATACCCTGATTTTATTATTTTTCTTCTTAACGTAAACCGTGGGTGAAGCCCATTCAGAGTAGTCAACTTTTCTATTACTCCAATATCTTGAAGTCTCTTTAATTCTTTCTCTATAGTTTCTAATGCTGAATATGGAACCTTTCTTTTGGGTTTGAAAACTGGTTTAGCTTCGTCCTTTAGTTCAAATTTCACCTCCGTTTTCGTGCAGCAACCCAAACCTTCAGAGAATACCTCTGTAAAGTCTTTTTTTAATTCGTCAATAAACTTTCCTGGTAGTTTAGAATTTTCTAAACCCGCCAGACTTACTTTATTGCAAAATGAGCTAATGGGTTTTCCCCATAAATTAAAAAGAATTATTAAGTCTATACCGAACAAATTAGAATTTTTCCCCGGTACGACATATAACTTGGTTTTCACAGCATTCTCCTTTAGAGACACATTGGTAAAAAATTCACCCTTAAATTTTAGTTTATTTCCAGACACACTTCTGGCAATTTTTTTTTTTTGTATTTTGTAACTTTGGAAACCCAATTTTCTTCCAAGTTACTTCGTCAATTATACTTATGTCGCTTCCCGTATCTAGAAGACAGTTCACATTACAGCCATTAATTTTAATTTCAATATATTTTCTTTTATCACACCTAGACTCATTTTTAGAACCAATGGTCTTTATTTCTGCTTTTCGGTGAGTTCCGTTCGAATTCTTAGCCGCCAGTTGTTATATCGTAGATTATATGAATAACAAGTCATTACTGGGGTTGTACAGAAAGGGTTTATTTAGGTAAAAAGGTACACACATTTCTAAGCGTCCATTGACAGCTTAGTACTAAATTCTGTCTCCCACGTGAGGAGAGTTTGCTTGTCTTTTTATAGACGTAACAGTCCATTCATTTGAGGGGTGTTGGATCAGTCCATTATATCAGTAACCATCATGTAATACTTTTAATTTAAGCCAGCTCGGGATTTATTAGCAGTTGTGAGAAAGGGTTTGAAGCAATAGGTATTTAATAGCAATATATAATAGATTAATCGAAAAAGGTGATTAGACTAAACAATGCAATCAAATTAACTCATGAGATGTGATTTTTTATAACGAAAGACTTCCCTAAAATTGAGAGATTTTGTTTAAAAAATGTTTTTAAATGCCATAGACAAAACAAGGATATGTAAACAGACCAAAAAAAGACGAAAAGTGAGAAGAAATATGAATAAATAGTTGAGCTTCGTTTACCTTGTATGTCGCTGTCTCAATGAAAACCTGGCAGTCGGAAATCATGGAAAATTTGGATGATTGGCAACTCACCTGAACAAAAAAAAAAAGATTAAAACAGTAATTTATCAAAAAAAAAATTTAATAAAATATCATACTTAGAGAAGACTGTCACTTAGTATATGTAAGACTAAGACCATAATTAAAATTACTGAAAACTTCTACAATAGTTGTAGGAGCGAGGACGATCTATCTGCGTTGACTAAATAGAAAGTTCAGTTAGAAATAATATGCAGATTTGTGCGTTCGATAAAAAGCACTCAGAGAGGATAGGAAGATTTTTTTTTAATTTTCTTTTCTACAAGTTTACAGTTTGGGACTTTATTTATGTATCATTTTAAGGTTGCAAAATTTATATATTCAAAAATTTATGAGTGGTTCATTAGTTAAGGAGTTTTTATATAACAATAATAATAATAATAATAATAATAATAATAATAATAATAATAAAATAATAATAATATATATATGTGTATAATATAAGCGTATATATAAGCGTATATATATATATATATATGTGTGTGTAAAAATATCGTTAATTCATTACCCACACAGCAACAGCCATATAGCGCAATGGTGAGAAGCCTTGACTGTCATTTTGGCGGTTGGGTTTCGATCCTGGCTTGAGGCAGTTGCATGTCTAGCCGCACTGATGAGCTGTGAAACAGCGAAACAGTACTCATGTGAATGACTATATATATATATAAGTGTGTTGGAACTATTAGAGTTTTGCGTTTTTTATATGAATAGCTTCGAGGAGTTTTAGCTTCTTAGTATTTGTTTCTTGTTGTAGTATTTTTCTGTTGTTGACTAAAATTTCTCTGAAATTCGAGGGCAGCAGTGATGTATTTTATGTAAGTATTTGAATATGGCACTAGATTACACCTTATGGCAGGTAAGGTGACGGGATAATGTGGTAGCGGTATGTCCGACGTAATTATTAGTTGCATTGTTGTTATAGGAGTTACATTCTCCCAAAGGGCATTTAAACTGATAGATGATGTTGGTGCATTCAAGTGCTTGACCTCCATAGAATGGAAATATGTCACAAAGTTTAACAAGGTTTTATATATATATATCCACAGAATATTGTGATAAGTGTTTCAGTGTGAACAGGTATGGTATAATAAATTATGGGGTTTATCTATTTTCTTTTTACTTTCATCATATTTTGCTTTGGTTTTGATACCCCAAATTCGAAGCTATCTCTTTACAACCCTTCCTTTTCATAACCTATCATACTTTCATAAATCAGAGTCCATTTTCTGTAGGCTGTTTTTGAACCCAGTCAACGACGGGTACTTTTGCTAGTATATGCATAGGAGAACAATAGAAATGGGAAATGAAGTCACAAAACTATATATTGGAGAATATAGATTGGTTCATTTATTCGATAAGGGAATTCAAACAATTAAGTTGGGGAATAGAAGGGACTCTTTATGCCAAGGCATTTCAAAACCTAATGCTTCTCATCAGAAGAGTAGAGAAGATGCTAGGTAACACAGTGGGGATGTGGCGTCTAGCGTTGGATTCATTAAGAACGAAATAAATCAAGTAAAATTATATATGATGTTGGGGGAGTTTTATCGAATTCTAGATATAGGAGAGGCGTATTATATAGAGTGTAATGTAGAAAGGCGTATAGGGTCTTTATCATAGTCTTAAATGTATGTAGTATACGTTTTAGGGTTATGGTGGGTATAGTGTGGATGGGTGGTAATTCTATTTTATCAGTGTGTAAGATGTCTATTATCTATGAAGGGACATTTTGACAGATGCAACCGAGATGACAACAGCACTATGAAGTGGTGTATAATTTTGGGAGGGGTATTATGGTGATGATTTAAGGCGAAAGGACGGATGAGTATGTACTAAGCAGGGATTGAGCAAAGGGTATTACATGGGGCGTTCTGTTCCGGGGTTTTAATTTATTGGGGCGAGGGAGGGTTAAAACGTTAGTTAAGAACCTACTGTTGACTTTATACATAGGTCTAGGCTATAGAAAGGGCGAGAAATTGTCTTGATGCTCATCTTGATCAAATAGTCTATGACAAGGGTGGAGTTGTGAACTACACACTTGGGACAAACTTTGCACAAAGTTTCCGCATCTTCAGTTCCTTCCGAATAATTGTGTGTACAGTTTCCACACTGACATCAAACATCACTTAGACACACGACGGTCCTTGTCTATAAAATTCTTTACTTGGCCAATCAACTCTAGTGTTCTGACTTCCTTCCTCCCACACCTCTCATCATCCATCACAGACTCCCTGCCTTCTTTAAATCTCATATGTGACTCAATGCATGAACATACCAACACATACACATACAAACACTTGCACATACAAACACATACACATACCAACACGTACATATACGAACACATACACATGCAAACACATACACATACCAACACATATACATACCAACATATACATACCAGCACATACAAACACCAACACATGCGCACATGCATATATTTACAATGAACGTTGTTCGATTTTGAAAATGTCCAATTTTTCATAAACGTTTATTAAGCATTTAGGTTTTATATCCACATTGTCTCTTTCTCATAATTGTTTAAATCTGAGATAGCAGGCTTGACACTCGTTTCATCACATTAGTCCTTATCATTGACTGACACCTGGCCTTGATAAATAGTGACAAAAAATTAACGCTGAGAAAAGAAGTTCTATATAAAAAAAAATTATTCAAATGCGATTCACATTGTAAGCTTACCAAACTTGTATTAAAATCGATGTTGCTTCGTTTTTTATTTCCATTGAATTTGATATCGCTAATGTCGATCCTCCAGGCCATAGCTTTCATGTTTCTTTTCTCTTGGATGTGTCTAAATAAAAAAAAATTACAGTGGAACAAAAATTAGAGTAAAGCACTCGGGAAAGTGTAGATTTACGGCAAAGTCGAACATTAATCCATCTGACGAATTAATTAATGAATTAAATTTTTGTTTTTAATTCTTAATCACAAGTATAATTGAGGTGTACACAGACTTACACACACGCACACATACAAACACACACAGGAACACATACACAGTCACACACGTATATAGTTAAAGAAAGTTACACACACACACACACACACATATATATATATATATATATTTCAAGCACGTCTAATTGAATACGATTTTTCTGGATATCTTTTCCATTCGCCGAGCAGTCTTTTTTATTTCAGCTGGCATGTTGTATAAAATGGCGCACAAAAATTGTTGCACAACCATATTCTTCTCGCGCGCTTTCTATCAATTGCTGAACAACAACTTTTGGGCGCTATTTTATACCACACGCCAGCTGAAATAAAAAAGACCGCTCAGCGAACGGAAAAGATATCCAGAAAAATCGGAAAAAAGAATAACTCTGTCGTGTTCTATCAGATGTGCTTATATAATGACTTGCTAATATAAAATATACAAATATATGTGTGTGTGTGTGTGTGTGTGTGTGTGTGTGTGTGTGTGTGTGTGTGTGTGTGTGTGTGTGTGTGTGTGTGTGTGTGTGTGTGTGCGCGTGCGTGCGGGTCCGTAAATGATAGAGTAATCTCTGTAGGAAATCATAATGCGTGTATATATGTGATTAATAAAGCATGATTAAATATTAAAAGAATACACAATTAAAAAATCGGTCAGCTATATTTTATGGGAGAATCTTGCTTTATGCTAAGTGCAAACCGTCATTTACTCCACTATATATACACGTAAATGTAAAAGTTATATTATTTTTTATATATTTGATTTTATTTTCTTTTATTTTGGGATGTATAGTATCTTCTATAAAGAAAATATACATGTGTGTGTGTGTGTGTGTGTGTGTGCGTGCGTGCGCGCGGGTATGGATGACGGCGATATTGATATTTCGTCATACATGAGATGACAAATATGGCCTTTTAAACCTGCCTTAACATCAGGTCTGCAAATAGTAGATAATATTTTGATGACTAGACTCTGTTTCGTTCGTAGCTTAACTGAAGAATGATAAAATTTACGTTGTTTTGTGTTGCTTCGAGCGAGCAACACCAAGACGGCATGAATATCATCGTTCTTCAATAAAGCTACAACGGACAGCCGGCATATTCATCTGAAAATTCTTTACTGCTTGTAGGGTTGAAACAAATTTAAAATCAGATATAGCTAACTGATTTTTTGGTTGTTTTCCTTTTTTTTTTTAATTTATATATATTATTTTTATTATTATTATGATTTTTATGTATCTACATAAAATATTAATTTTTACTATTCCCGTATCCTTAAATATATCGAAAAGTGTAAAGGGAATAACTTGATTTTGTCCATATTTATAAATTCATAATTTTTATCGGAATTCCTTTATATTTTTGATTATTTTTATTTTTTCTTTATTAATCTCCTATGCTTAATTTGTCTTTTTTGTCTTTATTAATCTCCTATGCTTAATTTGTCTTATTTTTTTTATTAATCTCCTATGCTTAATTTGTCTTTTTTTTGTCTTTATTAATCTCCTATGCTTAATCTGTCTTTTTTTTCTTTATTAATCTCCTATGCTTAATTTGTCTTTTTTTGTCTTTATTAATCTCTTATGCTTAATTTGTCTTTTTTTTGTCTTTATTAATCTCCTATGCTTAATTTGTCTTTTTTTGTCTTTATTAATCTCCTATGCTTAATTTGTCTTTTTTTGTCTTTATTAATCTCTTATGCTTAATTTGTCTTTTTTTGTCTTTATTAATCTCTTATGCTTAATTTGTCTTTTTTTGTCTTTATTAATCTCCTATGCTTAATTTGTCTTTTTTTGTCTTTATTAATCTCCTATGCTTAATTTGTCTTTTTTTGTCTTTATTAATCTCCTATGCTTAATTTGTCTTTTTTTGTCTTTATTAATCTCCTATGCTTAATTTGTCTTTTTTTTTTTTGTCTTTATTAATCTCCTATGCTTAATTTGTCTTTTTTTTTGTCTTTATTAATCTCTTATGCTTAATTTGTCTTTTTTGTCTTTATTAATCTCTTATGCTTAATTTTAAACTTGTAGTTCTCCCATTATTCGCTTTATAGCAATCTATGTTAAATTTATGACGTAGTTTATTTCAAACGTATATTCTTATTTAGTCTATTTTAATCCATCTCAATACTTTGCAATTAATTAATTTTTGTTTTCTTTTGGCTGTTGCTACTGAAATTTCTCGAGTGTTAGTTTATTACCAATAACGATTATTAAATTTTAAGTTTAATTCTATTTCCCTTATTTAGATTATATTTAATTTATTTTCTATATGTTAAGTTAGCAACCTACTACTTTATTTATTGCACCATCTTAAATCCTTAAATCTGTTGTATCAAATTTAAAATTCACTTACTACACTTATATTTTACTCACAACATATTCCTTAATTATTTTTTTATATTCATGTTACTTTAGTCAGGTCTTAGGCGTGGTAATAGGAATCTGTTTCTCTGTAGACAGATTTGTATAACATCAAACATTTTATTATTTTTTAATTGGAATTCATTGAGATGAGTATTATTTATTAATTTATTTGTTGCGGACTAAACGAACTGACGAAGGCCAGAGGAATAGTTGGTCGAAACGTCGTGAAACAACTAATAAAAGATGAGGATAACCGTCTGCAATAAATAAAATTAATCAAACATTTTGTTTAAATTTTCTTCTTTAGAATTCACTATGTGGTATACTCAAGTAAACATAAATTACATTTTTTATTTGCTAGGTTTATATTTTCTAGCTTTATCTACTATTGGCCATTTTAATTTAAATTCTATTTTATTCTTACGTAGTTCTCTAACCCAATCCCCTTATGCAGTTGTGTTTCTCTTCTTATTTTTAATATTTATTCTTGTCGTATCCTTATTTCTCTCCTTATCAATTTAGTTCTTTCTCTTGTCAAATGTTAAAGGATGCAATATGGTTTTTGTATCTCTCCTTAAAATTACATTTAGTTCCCACTATGTATATCTTTTTACTATTATACACATTAACTTCACATTTGTATACAATTTTAGAAATTAAACAATTGCCTTCCGATGGGCATTCGTTAGGTATTCTACAGTTACATTTTTTCAATATTTAATTCCCCTGGTTCAATCTTATTGTTATTCACCAATTTGTTAATTTTACGATCATTTGAACTTATTTTAGTTTTACTTAAATTTGTGGTGGTTTAGAATGAAAGTTTAACTGTGTTCATCTTAATTATTTTACTTAATTTATTGTCTGAGGGGAAGTTTTTATCAATTATTTTGTAAAATTCTTTAGGGATATTATTTTGTATATTTTCACTGAAAGGTGGATTAAACCAGTCTTGCTTTTTGTGTCTGTTTCTGTTCTTCATAACTCCACCATTACTATTATATGCTTTTTAATTTCATTCTTTTTATTCTTATCTTTATTTTCATACCTATTTTATTCCCTAGATTTCTTTTTCCCTTCATCGCCATGTTATATGATATTGTGTATGTTATCCTACTATCTTTATTATCCATCTCCATTATGTATTTGATCATTCGTTGATATCCTGCTCAATGTATCGTTGTGGTAACCCTTATTTTTATCGAATATATTCTTTTTGATATACTGGGATGATTGCTTTTTTCATACTTTTAGTGTGATTAGATTTATACTCTATAAAGAATAGTGTTTGCCTCGATTTTTGATACGGTTCATAAGAATTATTGTTAAGGTTTAGGGATATTTCCAAAAAATGTTTTTTCTATTATTCGATCGCTTGAATTAACTAAAAATAATGCAACATCTCTATATATATATCTCTATTTAAGCCCGGTATTTTTTCTTCGTCTATTTTAGTATGTACAGACCTACTAAGTCCGTTACACAGGGTCTGGATATCCCATCGTAACATCAAAGTGGTTTTCTTTATCCTTTCTCGTCTATAATACATTATCGTATCTTATTAAGGTTTTTCTCGCTAGTTTTATCATTTTTATTTCTAATCTAGTTACAATTTTTCTGCCAATTTTATTGCTTTTTCAAAGAGTTCAGGAGTTATAGATGAATAATATGAGTCAATATCAAACATAACCTCACCAGAAGAAATCCAAAGGTTTTGTTGGATTTTAGATTTTAAAGTAGGTATAATCCTGTCCAATATATTTTACTAATATTACCTAAATCAAAAACATATGGTGCAATTAATTTTATGCTGGGTTTAGGGTTAGATTTATGATCTTTCAACAAAAACCGTGGGTTAAGTGGTGTATATCTTTCTACTTTACCTTGAATATTCATTTTTCACATATTCTTAAGGTTAATGATTTTATGTTATAAAAATTGTCTTCGTTGCTTTTTTATCATTTTTATTTAGTTCACTCAAAATGAATTTATTATATGTTTCGAAGTTTATACGTTATTGTTCATTGTCTTATTATTTATTTGCTGGAATTATTATGTGTCAACACTATTTTTTTTAATTATACTTTTTATTTTACTGTATTTTTTTGCTTTTTAACCTTTACATCTCACAAGTTTTTTTGCTGTATTTTTTGCTTTTAAACCTTTACATCTCACAAGTTTTCGTATCCTTGTTTTAATTTTGTACATTCTGCAATAATTTTTCTTCTTTTCGTCTGTAAAATTTCCATTTGTATTCTTACCTTGTGTTATTCTTTTCCTCCCCCATACTCCCTCTGATTCTGATATATATACAAGGTGACCCAAAAAACAAAAGCTAAATGGAGGTCATCTAGAACATATGCTGTAGAACGGAGAAAAAAGGCCAAAGACTTATTAAATAAAAAACACTTTAACAATAGAACAATATGTAAAGACATTCCCCTTAAAGGAAATAATAATAATAATAATAATAATAATAATAATAATATATATATATATATATATATATATATATATATATATATATATATATATATACAGGGTGAACCCAAAAAAAACAAAAGCTAACTGGAGGTCATCTAGAACATATGCTGTAGAACGGAGAAAAAAAAGCCAAATACACTAGTGTTTTGATGTTATGTTTTGAATATAATAAAGTAGTTATGGCCAAAGTTTCATTTCATTCGGACAAGACACTAAGACTAAGAAACGGGGCCTAATTAGAGTTGGGACCCGTTTTGGGGGGGGTCACCCTATATATATATATATATATATATATATATATATATATATATATATATATATATATATATATATATATATATATATATATATATATGCACACGACGGATATAGGCTGGATTTGACTTTTAGATAACTCACAGAACCTAAATTATAATTGTTTATAAAATGCATTTACTGAAAATTTATAATTTGTTAAATATATGAATTTTTAAATATATGAATTCATTAGATATATAAATCTGTTAAATGTATTGATTTCTGAAGTATATGAACTTGTTGAAATCGCTTTTTACTTTTTTGCTAAACTTTTATAAAATTCGATTCGCCATCAAATGACCCAAAATGGTTTGATATACCGTAGAACAAAAAAATCAACCAACTAGTAAAAATATGTATAAAATATATGAAGGGGGGCAATAATAGAAAGTTTTATGCTTTTATTGTGGGTACATTATATTTTGGAGTTTCATTATTATTATTATTAAAATTATTATTATTATTATTATTATTATTATTATTATTATTATTATTATTATTATTATTAAAATTATTATTATTATTATTAAAATTATTATTATTATTAAAATTATTATTATTATTAAAATAATTATTATTATTATTAAAATTATTATTATTATTATTATTATTAAAATTATTATTATTATTAAAATTATTATTATTATTATTATTATTATTATTATTATTATTATTATTATTATTATTATTATTATTAATACGATACCGTGTGTATTATTTTTGTGTCATGCTTACATCTTTTTTCTTTCGAGTGACTGTCATTTACTTGTTATGATCTTTTATGAAATTTGTCTTTTTTTTGTCTTTATTAATCTCCTATACTTAATTTTTTCTTTTTTTGTCTTTATTAATCTCCTATGCTTTAATTTGTCTTTTTTTTTGTCTTTATTAATCTCCTATACTTAATCTGTCTTTTTTTTCTTTATTAATCTCCTATGCTTTAATTTGTCTTTTTTGTCTTTATTAATCTCCTATACTTAATTTGTCTTTTTTTGTCTTTATTAATCTCCTATGCTTAATTTGTCTTTTTTTTCTTTATTAATCTCCTATGCTTTAATTTGTCTTTTTTTTTTGTCTTTATTAATCTCCTATACTTAATCTGTCTTTTTTTTCTTTATTAATCTCCCATGCTTAATTTGTCTTTTTTGTCTTTATTAATCTCCTATGCTTAATTTGTCTTTTTTGTCTTTATTAATCTCCTATGCTTAATTTGTCTTTTTTTTGTCTTTATTAATCTCCTATGCTTAATTTGTCTTTTTTGTCTTTATTAATCTCTTATGCTTAATTTTAAACTTGTAGTTCTCCCATTATTCGCTTTATAGCAATCTATGTTAAATTTATGACGTAGTTTATTTCAAACGTATATTCTTATTTAGTCTTTTTTAATCCATCTGAATACTTTGCAATTAATTAATTTTTGTTTTCTTTTGGCTGTTGCTACTGAAATTTCTCGAGTGTTAGTTTATTACCAATAACGATTATTAAATTTTAAGTTTAATTCTATTTCCCTTATTTAGATTATATTTAATTTATTTTCTATATGTTAAGTTAGCAACCTACTACTTTATTTATTGCACCATCTTAAATCCTTAAATCTCTTGTATCAAATTTAAAATTCACTTACTACACTTATATTTTACTCACAACATATTCCTTAATTATTTTTTTATATTCATGTTACTTTAGTCAGGTCTTAGGCGTGGTAATAGGAATCTGTTTCTCTGTAGACAGATTTGTATAACATCAAACATTTTATTATTTTTTAATTGGAATTCATTGAGATGAGTATTATTTATTAATTTATTTGTTGCGGACTAAACGAACTGACGAAGGCCAGAGGAATAGTTGGTCGAAACGTCGTGAAACAACTAATAAAAGATGAGGATAACCGTCTGCAATAAATAAAATTAATCAAACATTTTGTTTAAATTTTCTTCTTTAGAGTTCACTATGTGGTATACTCAAGTAAACATAAATTACATTTTTTATTTGCTAGGTTTATATTTTCTAGCTTTATCTACTATTGGCCATTTTAATTTAAATTCTATTTTATTCTTACGTAGTTCTCTAACCCAATCCCCTTATGCAGTTGTGTTTCTCTTCTTATTTTTAATATTTATTCTTGTCGTATCCTTATTTCTCTCCTTATCAATTTAGTTCTTTCTCTTGTCAAATGTTAAAGGATGCAATATGGTTTTTGTATCTCTCCTTAAAATTACATTTAGTTCCCACTATGTATATCTTTTTACTATTATACACATTAACTTCACATTTGTATACAATTTTAGAAATTAAACAATTGCCTTCCGATGGGCATTCGTTAGGTATTCTACAGTTACATTTTTTCAATATTTAATTCCCCTGGTTCAATCTTATTGTTATTCACCAATTTGTTAATTTTACGATCATTTGAACTTATTTTAGTTTTACTTAAATTTGTGGTGGTTTAGAATGAAAGTTTGACTGTGTTCATCTTAATTATTTTACTTAATTTATTGTCTGAGGGGAAGTTTTTATCAATTATTTTGTAAAATTCTTTAGGGATATTATTTTGTATATTTTCACTGAAAGGTGGATTAAACCAGTCTTGCTTTTTGTGTCTGTTTCTGTTCTTCATAACTCCACCATTACTATTATATGCTTTTTAATTTCATTCTTTTTATTCTTATCTTTATTTTCATACCTATTTTATTCCCTAGATTTCTTTTTCCCTTCATCGCCATGTTATATGATATTGTGTATGTTATCCTACTATCTTTATTATCCATCTCCATTATGTATTTGATCATTCGTTGATATCCTGCTCAATGTATCGTTGTGGTAACCCTTATTTTTATCGAATATATTCTTTTTGATATACTGGGATGATTGCTTTTTTCATACTTTTAGTGTGATTAGATTTATAGTCTATAAAGAATAGTGTTTGCCTCGATTTTTGATACGGTTCATAAGAATTATTGTTAAGGTTTAGGGATATTTCCAAAAAAATGTTTTTTTCTATTATTCGATCGCTTGAATTAACTAAAAATAATGCATCATCTCTATATATCTCTCTATTTAAGCCCGGTATTTTTTCTTCGTCTCCTTTAGTATGTACAGACCTACTAAGTCCGTTACACAGGGTCTGGATATCCCATCGTAACATCAAAGTGGTTTTCTTTATCCTTTCTCGTCTATAATACATTATCGTATCTTATTAAGGTTTTTCTCGCTAGTTTTATCATTTTTATTTCTAATCTAGTTACAATTGTTTCGTTTTCTGCCAATTTTATTGCTTTTTCAAAGAGTTCAGGAGTTATAGATGAATAATATGAGTCAATATCAAACATAACCTCACCAGAAGAAATCCAAAGGTTTTGTTGTATTTTAGATTTTAAAGTAGGTATAATCCTGTCCAATATATTTTACTAATATTACCTAAATCAAAAACATATGGTGCAATTAATTTTATGCTGGGTTTAGGGTTAAGTTTATGATCTTTCAACAAAAACCGCGGGTTAAGTGGTGTATATCTTTCTACTTTACCTTGAATATTCATTTTTCACATATTCTTAAGGTTAATGATTTTATGTTATAAGAATTGTCTTCGTTGCCTTTTTATCATTTTTATTTAGTTCACTCAAACTGAATTTATTATATGTTTCGAAGTTTATACTTTATTGTTCATTGTTTTATTATTTATTTGCTGGAATTATTATGTTAGTCTTGTCAACACTATTTTTTTAATTATACTTTTTATTTTACTGTATTTTTTTGCTTTTTTAACCTTTACATCTCACAAGTTTTTTTACTGTATTTTTTGCTTTTTAACCTTTACATCTCACAAGTTTTCGTATCCTATTTTTAATTTTGTACATTCTGCAATAATTAGTTTTCTTGTTTTCGTCTGTAAAATTTGCATTTGTATTCTTACCTTGTGTTATTCTTTTCCTCCCCATACTCCCTCTGATTCTGATATATATACAAGGTGACCCAAAAAACAAAAGCTAAATGGAGGCCATCTAGAACATATGTTGTAGAACGGAGAAAAAAGGCCAAAGACCCTAGTATTTTGATGTGATGTTTTGAATATAATAAACTAGTTATGACCAAAGTTTCATTTCATTCGAACAAAACATTAAGAAACGGGGCCTAATTAGAGTTGGGACCCGTTTGGAGGGGGGGGTCACCCTATATATATATATATATATATATATATATATATATATATATATATATATATATATATATATATATGCACACGACGTATATAGGCTGGATTTGACTTTTAGATAACTCACAGAACCTAAATTATAATTGTTTATAAAATGTATTTACTGAAAATTTATAATTTGTTAAATTTATGAATTTTTAAATATATGAATTCATTAGATATATAAATCTGTTAATATTAATATCTGAAGTATATGAACTTGTTGAAATCGCTTTTTACTTTTTTGCTAAACTTTTATAAAATTCGATTCGCCATCAAATGACCCAAAATGGTTTGATATACCGTAGAACAAAAAAATCAACCAACTAGTAAAAATATGTATAAAATATATGAAGGGGGGCAATAATAGAAAGTTTTATGCTTTTATTGTGGGTACATTATATTTTGGAGTTTCATTATTATTATTATTAAAATTATTATTATTATTATTATTATTATTATTATTATTATTATTATTATTATTATTATTATTAAAATTATTATTATTATTATTAAAATTATTATTATTATTAAAATTATTATTATTATTAAAATAATTATTATTATTATTAAAATTATTATTATTATTATTAAAATTATTATTATTATTATTAAAATTATTATTATTATTATTATTATTATTATTATTAATACGATACCGTGTGTATTATTTTTGTGTCATGCTTACATCTTTTTCCTTTCGAGTGACTGTCATTTACTTGTTATGATCTTCCATTTCTTGTAATAAATAAATTTACCAAGAACTCGTCATAAGTTTTGGTTTCGGCTTCCATTATAGCTGAAGGAACTCAAGTTATATATATATATGAATATTTTTTTTAATCACAGCTTTATAATGTGTAAGAATTGATAGAAAAATGACTCTATAATAATATATATGTGTGAAATGTATATATATATATATATATATATATATATATATATATATATATATATATATATGAAATCTGCATGAATTAATATATTGTATTTAAGCGTATTTTATGACTGGGCTATGCCCGGTGTCCCTGCTAGCTTAGGTACATACTTTTGCAATTTTAACAAAATATCTACAATAATATCAGAGCGTCTCCATTTACACTGAACATCTACAGAATGCCAACATCAATATATTACATATGAAAGAGTCCGCTGTGGAATTTCCACAGGTTCTGCCAGTATATATAAACGTAATATATCATGTTAAGAGATAATTTTATAAGCATGAATTTGCATACGTATTAAAGAAAAAAGGTGCAAGTTTTCTGACCTGTTGACAAAAAGACCAATGATCATTCCGAAAAGTCCGATGAAACACAGTACCAATAATGCGATGACGTAACTTGGAAGGCTTTCTGCGGCGAAAAAGAAAAATAAGGTCATAACACTAATAAATATGAGTCTATTTATAAAGCTGAATGTTTTTATGGAAATCACTCTAGACACGGCATGAAGCTACTTGGTGTAAGGAGATAAAAAATGGACAAAAACTAACCATATATAATTATTAGATGAAGTCTTGTTTTTCGGTTTATATAATTTTGAGTTTACCCATTTTAAAATGAATTGTTCCAAAATCTAAAACACTACAAGTCCTATTAGTATGAATTTATCTATTTAAAAAAGAAATGAGATCTCCGATCAGCAAAAATTTGCATTTGTGAATAATCTGTTGTGCTTAAGGTAAGATCATTTTACTTTACCCATTTTGAAATGAATTGTTCTAAAATCTAAAACAGTATAAGTAATATTAATATGAGTTTATCTATTAAAAAGATAAGGTCTCTGATCAGCAAAAAAATTTGGATTGGTGAGCTATAGAGAGGGGAGTTTAAAAATACAGGTGTTATATACACCTTTTAATCCCTTCTATTTTGTTTTCCATGCCCGCAGGCAACGCTGGGTAGCCATGCTAGTATGAAACATTTGTGTCTTTCAAATACGACATAAGACGAAGTACTGTTGTTACATCTAGGGGAGATGCCGCTTAAGGTGCCCTTTCTCGCGTTGACAGATTATAAGACTGATTTAGACATCTAGTGGGATGTGGGTCCCTTTTTCTTCTTCCATGCAGTCTCTTTCACACAGAAGATACGTAATTATCAATTTTAGAATATGTGTTGATAAAAACCAGCTGATAATGCTACAAAATTGTGATCGATTTATATGTTAATTAATAACCTTTGTTAGTTAATTATAAATTAAAGAAAGAAAACATACCTTTCTTCTTTGAAATAAAACTCATACGGAAAGTCATATCAACGGTTGACAAAAGAAAATAAATCAATTAACACTTAACATGTTTTAGCCTCACACACATACAGACGCAGAGAACACGTCTGTTTATTCACATAACGACACACACGAAGAGAGAGAGAGAGCACACGTCATACACTTGCTTTTCTAACCATTCAAAGGGAGATAACTCCGAGTTACTAAACGCTTAAATTACACGTGAGCATAAAGCAGACGTGTTAGATATATGTGTCTGGCCGGTGATCATATTGGGGAGAGACGGGTACATATATACAATGGTGATGAGGGAGAGATAGAAGACATTTATACAGTTCTGAAGTGTTTCTTATAACATATATTGCGAGGAGAGAGGGGTGATCAGTTTTTTTTAACACAGGGGGGACAGCCATTACTTATGATGGAGAGGGGGACACATTACTTGGATGGGTTATACAAAGTTCATTAAAGATGATTACAAATTACCTTTAATTGTTGAATGACGACACGAAGACGACAGTTACAAAAATATGACAGTCGAATGATGATGATGTCAAAGAATTCAAAGTTGATCTACATGATTAAACGTTCTCCCTTCGCTTCTAAAGGGACTCTCCTCTGATTATGTCAGCTCTGTCCCCCCGACTCTGCTGACTCCGATCCGGACTCTGCTGCCTGACTGCCCCTTATCCTCGACTGACTAGCTCCTATATTGAGAAATTCCTTTTCTGCTATGACGTCATGTATGGTTTCAAAACGTGATCGACTCACATTGCCTAAACATACGTGGTTCGGCACATGTTCCCGAACCATTTCTGCAGACAAAGAATTCTCAGTAACCTATTTTTCAACCTAACCTATTTTCAATATATTTCTAAATTGCATTGTTCATTATTTTCTAGCTGACCTTATTTTAATTCAGTTTTCATAAAAAGAACTGAACAATTAAATTCTTTTTACAAACAAACGCATTTAAACTATTTTATATGAAATTGAACAATGCGAAATTCTAACATTCTATTTTCTGACTCTATTTCTGAACCTTGCTTACAAGGTTCGAATCTCGGTCTATCCTAATCTGATTTTACACTTATCTAAAGTTCGTCTTACAAGAAAAGAGAACCCTTTTTTTTTGTAACACTAGGGGAGAAACTCCAAGTTACCTAAGCCCTTAAATCACTGAAAAATAAGCAGAAATCTGGAGCTGTTAAAGGGAGACAGCTCCTACAACTTTCACAGCATTAAAAATATGATTGTAGTTAAAAATCTATCTCACATTGATACTTCCAACACGATTTTATCAAAAGATCTGATTTTTAAATCAACTTGGCACAAAAACAAAATTTCCGCAGTACAAGTATACTCTGAAGCAGTTGTAAAAATGAAGACAACATTCAATAAGTGAAAAATCGTCTAATCAGAGTTTAAACATTTCTTAACTTTTCACACACTGTTTAGAGTAACAATGATTTTGATTGATTTATGTGGAGTACTGTTGCTTTATTTGGATGGTGAATCTATGTCCCATTTGAGGGTTCGTGGTAAGGTTCAGAAGTATAACCGTAATTATTTTTTTCTTCTCTGCGCCCCCTTTCTCATGCACACACATATGTGATGTTGCTAGTCTCAGGCTCTTATATGCTGTATATTTCGGCGTATAAGGCGACCCTCAGATAAGGCGAGGTACAAAATCGGAGCAAATTCTAGTAAATTTATTATATATTGGTTGTATAAGACGACGGCTAAATCACGAAACCATGTTTGTTTAGCCTAGACTAGAGATTGCAACACCCGGTATCTTATGAAATCTGGTTTTTAAAGGTGATTTTTTTTCAAGTTTAAGGGTCGTCTTATACGCCGAAATATATGGTATATAAATGGCATGTATTTTTCAAAATGAAGGGTCGTCTTATACGCCGAAATATATGGTATATTAATGGCATGTATTCTTCAAAAATAAGGGTCGTCTTATACGCCGAAGTATATGGTATATTAATGGCATGTATTCTCCAAAATTAAGGGTCGTCTTATACGCCGAAATATATGGTATATTAATGGCATGTATTCTTCAAAATGAAGGGTCGTCTTATACGCCGAAATATATGGTATATTAATGGCATATATTCTCCAAAATGAAGGGTCGTCTTATACGCCGAAATATATGGTATATTAATGGCATGTATTCTTCAAAATTAAGGGTCGTCTTATACGCCGAAATATGTGGTATACTAATGGCATGTATTCTTCAAAATTAAGGGTCGTCTTATACGCCGAAATATGTGGTATACTAAGAGTCGTCTTATACGCTGAAATATATATTATTTGTTGCATTAATATTATGGCATGTATTCTTCAAAATTAACTGATTCCTTTCCTGAAGTCCATTTGATCCGTTGGTCTAATGACGTTCGCTGATTTGCTATTCATATACCTCGTTATAATTTAATTTCCTATTTCAGTAGCTTCTTTCCAGTAATTTCAGGCTTGACTGTTTTCCTTCCACCTTGATCTTTTTCAAAAAAACATGGTTCAATAGCACCCCCCCTGTCTCTGCAATAATCACCTTTCGTTCTTGTTAGCTCCTTACGTCAAATGGCTCCATGCCTTGTCTGGGGCGATTTCCATAAAAAAAGATGATTACACTTTAAAAATTCTCTTTTTGTAATCATTACTCATTCAGACCAAAACTCCATTAATACTATTTAACCCACATATAACTATAGCGATAAATACAGTAGAAAGAGAGAAAGAAAGAAAGAAAGAAAGAAAGAAAGAGAGCAAACAAAAAACGTAATGTGTCTTGTTTTTCTTTTTTCTTTTTTATAGTTGACTGACTTTACAAACTAACTTCTCATTCAAACAATCTAATCGGACTCAACAAGTCACATATTTTTTTTAGGGTGGAAAGATACTGCACCTTTATCAATGTTTTAATCATAGTCATTTGTTTTCCCAGTTTTGCATATGAATTACAAAATATCTTATATTCCCCAAAACCACTGGCCTTGATGAAGGGGGAGACTAAAACTTGCTGCTATGGTTTCAAATGATCTGAAATAACAGCAAGAGGAGATTTGATTCCAAATATTTCTCATGTTATATCTTCCCTCTTTGATTTTCATACATAAAGTAAATTTCACAGTGTATAATTATTATTTGATACTGGAGATATTCATAATCGCACCCTATTTCCAAAAGACGGGAGATATAAAATAATGAGAGGTTTTGTGGACATCTATATGTACACACTCCACTTGCCACTGGTATTTGACAATGTTGACTCAGTAGAGGTGTAGTTTGAGATTGTGCACCTCTTGCCACAAAAATTTAATGCGCATGCACCTCTCGGTGGATCTCCATAGTCTGTCAAGCTTGAAGGAGCCTTTTTTTTTTTTTTGCTGCGACAAAACTGCAAGAACACTTATCCCAGGACAAGTAAAATGAATTCGCCAAATTAAACAGTTTTTCACCACTTTGAGGTCTTCTTAACTCTTTGAACCATGACCCAATTAAACAATAATCAGTCAAAAAAGACAATAGTCGATTAACAGAATTATTTGATAACGTATTATTAGAATGCCGAAATATCGGCCATGTCTTTTTATCTCTGTTGCTAGGGCCGATACATCGACCGTGCAGGATTGGAAGGGTTGATAACTAAAAGGGTACTATGCTGAAATAATAACGTTATTATTTAGAAGCCCGCTCTTAACACACGTCCCTTTTCCTTCCCTTATTAACGATTTTGTATTTTCATTTAACAATTTAACCCTTTAACCCGGACCCAAACACGCAATAATTAACCAAAAAGACAATAGACAATTAGCAAAATTATTTGACGACGTGTTATTAGAAGGTCGAAATAGCGGCCATATCGTCTTTTAGCTATGTTTCTAGGGCTGATATATTAGCTATATTTAGCTATGTTTCTAGGGCTGATATATTAGCTATATTTAGCTATGTTTCTAGGGCTGATATATTAGCTATATTTAGCTATGTTTCTAGGGCCGATATATCGGCTTGCAGAGTTGAAAGGGTTAAACGATCCAAATCAAGATAAAATGAGTTAAAATCTGTATTCCAAAATCAATTAGATAATTCATAATTTTAGAAAATGTCTGAACTTAGAGGCTTAAGCTTAAAATGTCTTAAGAACAAATTGGAATTCAGGGAATCTTGCTTAATTGGTTTTAATGACTATAAGTCATATTCTATAAAAATCTAAAATATGTGATTTTTCGAATGTGATGTTGTGGCAATATTATGCATCCTAAAACACTTTAAAATTCTCCAAAGAAGCTGCAAACGCGACAATTACTTATATACCTGTTATTAAGATCGCACAAAAATTGGAGATATCTGAATTTTTATGAAGGACTTTCAGCTTATCTTTGTTCCTTTTGCATAAAACCAAATGTAACCTCAGTCAGAGGTTTTCCTTCGGTAACAAAGTCAACAGACTCTGAGCTATTATTGAGATGGTGCGTTTCCTGTTGACTGATGGATGCTTTTAGTCCTGTGCAATTCTAGGGTGTTCACACTCCTACGCTTTACTTTATCTGATAAAGTATTAGATTATTACTAATCGCCTAAAGCACCCCTGCCAGGGAATGCCGACGGGGCTGCCCAGGCTTTTTTAATGGCCAGAATGCTCTTTTACTATGGCGCTGACTTTTCAAATCCTACTTTCTGACCACACATCATCTCGTCGTGGAAGAAGATAACAAAAATAAGTAATTACTAAAATAACCCACATTACTCACCCTTATGCTTAACAGACATGTTCCAAAAGTCATAATGATCGGTTAATTAGTTTAGGGGTGAATCCCATACTTAAAAAAATATATAAACATAGACACACACGTAAGTTTTTAAAGACAGAGATTATATTGGATAGAATTACCAGCTTTAATACAAATTGCTTTCTCTCCTCTAAATCCACATCGAGGCTCGTTCGGTGGTGGCCTTCCATAGTTCCCTGGCCAATGGACTTCCACATTCGGAACCGGGTCATAATATGGCTTGTCGCCTAAGTAATTGGCGACGACCTATAAGTCAGAAATAGCACAAGTGAATTATGAAAATGACAAATATACGATTCAAAAGACTTAGTCAAGTAACCTCTCCGCCACACGGAGAACTTTAAGTTATTATCTTTTATATAATTAGAAATGTTCTTATATATATATATATATATATATATATATATATATATATATATATATATATATATATATATATATATATATATATATATATATGGGGGGAATATGTTGGGTTTTTTTTTAATATTTCATTTCTTTTATTTGTACCAATCCTTAATTCATATATATATATATATATATATATATATATATATATATATATATATATATATATATATGGGGGTGGGGAATTATATATATATATATATATATATATATATATATATATATATATATATATGGGGGTGGGGAATATGTTGAGGTTTTTTTTAATATTTAATTTATTTTATTTGTACCAATCCTTAATTCATGAAGCTCAAAAAGCATATAACAAAAAAATGACAAAAGTCTATATTCCAAATTTCAAGATGTTGGCCATCTTACAATTTATTCCTTTAAGTACGTTGATGGTGCTGTCAAGGATTGTACATGTCAATGTACTTAAAAGAATGAATTGTAAGATGGTCAACATCTTGAAATTTGGAATATTGACTAGCCGCATTGAAGAGCTGTGATGCAACGAAACAGTATGTTTGTGAATGACTACAAATTCTCCTTATCTTGGGTTGAACATTTTGGGGAACGACATAACAAATTATCTCTAGCGTATAATGCAATGTTTTTTGTGTAGACAAATAGAGCTTAAGCCTTTGAACAATCTTTGAAAATTGTAATTTCGCGTACCCATCTTAGCAGCAGACAAATAGAGTAACGGTTAGAAGCTGTCAAGTTTCAATCCTGGGTTGAGATAGTTACTAGTCTAGCCACACTGAAGATAAATATGCATGAATCACGTACCGAAGTAAAGCCTAGTCAGTACTAAACTGGGTGACTATATGCTTTCCGCATTGTTTCCAGTCGTCCCGGATTTCTCTTTGTCACTGTTCTCAAAGCAGTGTCGATTCAAAACAGGTGTGGTTTACAACACTTGCCTCACAATTACACGCGCAACTGTTATATGTTATCTTTCGACTGAACGGGGCGTTGCGTTAAAAATGTTTACTTATGTTTAGTACTGTGACATATATTATGTTTAGCACTGTTACATATATTATGTTTAGCACTGTTACATATATTATGTTTAGCACTGTTATATAGCAGGGAATGATACATGGAAGAAGAATTATGCTTCATACCGTCCACTACACTGACACAATAAGACGATTAAAACATACCTAATTTTTCTTCTTTGTGAAACACAAGAGAAGGACTTTATTCAGTGTTTTCTGCTACGTGTGTCCATGCTGTGTTTGTCTAGCCTCGCTTCCCGGCCTTTTTGGAACACGTCTGCACACTTTAGTGACCAAACTCAAAATCTCTGCTCTAATCTTTTTTTAACCTGTCAGTTCCGGTGACGTAGCTGATTACAGGACACGTCGCCTTAATGTGACCTCCGGTCACCTACTTAAATGTGGCGTGAACAGTGTATCTTACCAATTATTGTTTTGGATTTATAAATGCTTATGTTTATAGCAAACTACAGCTAAATCTATAAACACATCACTTAACTATTTACATAATTAACTTTCAGCTAAACTTATTTTACCAAAACAATATTTCTATTCTTAGCCTAGCAAGGTCACTGGTATTGTCCACTTACCACTGAATAGATAGATAGATCGATCGATCGATATATATATATATATATATATATATATAGAGAGAGAGAGAGAGAGAGAGAGAGAGAGAGAGAGAATAGAAAATTAACATTTTAAACCCTGATATTATCTAACAGCATTAAGGCATTTTAACTAACTATTTTGTTTTTATTTTCAGTAGTAAAAAGGGGAAACAATCCAAATTTTAAATCTTTTTAAATATATATATATATATATATATATATATATATATATATATATATATATATATATATTCCAGGTAGAAAGACATCCAAAATTTAAGAATAATTTAATTTCAACAAGGGTCTTTGAGAGTACTCAATCAAAGAGAGCAAATTATATATTTTTATTCTTTTTGTATTTTAATTCTTCTTGCTGATAGAAATCAACTACGATTGAAACGGTCTGCACATCGTACCAAGATATGACTGTACATAAATAATATATATATATATATATATATATATATATATATATATATATATATATATAAACTCAATAAGGATTTCTTATTCAACAATGTCTGATTTAGCACAAAGAATCTTAACATCTAATAACAAAAAAATTAAATCAGCCCAAAAAATCCCTTTCCCAATTAAACCAAAAACTAACTGTAATTGTAATAACAAACATCTTTGCCCACTCAATAATGATTGCATCCCACGCAATCCTCCCATAACAGACACTAATATTTTATCTTCAAGTTATCCTTCTTCCCATCCTCCATCTGATATAGTTACTAATCCAATATACCACTCGAGCAGTCCCTTCATCTACAATCATACAACTAGCAATAATAATAATAATAATAATAATAATAATAATAATAATAATGAGAATGATAATATTTCTCCTAACAGCCATCATAACACTAACAACACTCATTATCCCCTCCAAAACAGTCCTCGTACAATCATTGTCCCACCCTTTGTTGAACAAAATGAACAAAATTCAAGCTATTTCCCTAATACAAATCAGCAAATTAATATTAATTTCAGACCTCGAGCTTTTAATAAAGTGCATAATATATCGGCACTACTTCAACATTAATTAAGAAAAGAATATCGACCCACCTTTTTTCTTTTAACAACCATAATTCTAATAATAACCAAGGAACTTCTCTAACCACTTTAATTAAAAAACTTAATTCTAATAGTACCCCCTTCTCAATAAAATGGACTATCATAAAAATGTTAAGTCTTATACTCCTGGCTCTAAGTCATGTCGCCTCTGCACAACCGAAGCTATAACTATAATTACTTTCCCTCAAAGTAACGATATAATAAATTCTAAAAACGAACTGATCTCTTTCTGTAAACATAAGTCCAAATTTAATTATGGTAATTTTGAAATTAAATAGCTATTATTTTAACCTTTCATATATATATAATTTTTCTTTAACATTATCGTTTTTACATACTTTCCTAATACTTTATAACTTAATAATCCTTTATTTTAATTCTTTATTTCTTCTTTGTTTGGCCGGGCTTTTATCTGCAAATTTCCGTTTTAGTGTTTAAATATTCCTATCTATCAAATATATTAATTTATCTATACATTCATACTCTGAATGTATATTTACTTATATTTTACTATATGTATTTACTTACATATTTCTTGCTTTATCCGGAATTTGCAGATACCGACCATCCTCTCCCCTTAAAATTTTTTAGTGTCTTTTAATAACTCCTGCTGATATTTTCTTAAGTAATAACCTGTACATTTCAGTTGACCTCTTTTTGCCCTATATTCTTGGCGCCTTTTAACGTCATCTTGTCTGGGTCATTTTGACATTTTATTTTCTATTTTATATTTTATTCAATCATCATTCAATCTTTTTTTCTTCACTCATTTTTTCTCTCTTCTTCTTCACTCATTTTTCTTAATTACACCTTGTCTCGGCAGCCGAGTTTAACGCATATCTTATTTTTCTTTTAATAATATTATTGGAATTCTTTCCTCTTTTCCTTGTACCTATTTGTGAATTATTCCACGGATTTTGGCCTTTTGGATTATTTTGGACCATCTTCCAATTACGCGATTTCCTTGGATTTTACTTGTGCGAATGGAAATTTAGCTAACTTTCTTGGATTTACATTCTTGGATTTTACCGTCATTGGATACTTTACCTTTCACCAGACTATCCATTCACGTGAAATCACCTTTTTCTTCGCCATATTCTCTCTGCTTCACTTTTTTATCAAGTAAGATCTTTGACTAACTTGCAGTTTCATCAAATACTTTTGCAAGCAAAATTCGATCCCGCAATTTGCTAATTCCTACCCTCTGATGAGAAGGAAAGTATTTCTTCGAAACTTTTTTTTTTTACATAGGCATCACCACATTATCAAGGCCAAGAGGCCACTCAAGGATAAGGGTTAAAGAGTGTACTGTAGAAATTGGACAATATAGTAATCATTAGTAATGAAAATTTGGTAAATTTGATAACTTATATGGAACGGCTCATCAAGAACTTATTTACGTTAGACTTGAAGACAACCATATTGTAGTCAGCCGGAAAGCAGGAAAACGGAAGACAATTCCACAGGCGTGCAGTTCTAAGAAAGAAGCTTTGTTCATGGAATCTACGTTTAGGTTTAGGCACAGATAAAGAGTGGGGGGAATTATTGATAGTGTTTACAGCTAGACGAGTGTTTCTTGTGAAAGTTTGGCGAGGGGGGACCATAGATTGAAGCTCAGTCGAACACTTTCCATGAAAATAACGATACATCAGAGACAAACTCGCAACATTTCTTCTGTGAGATAGAGGTTGCAAGGAAGAGAAAAGGACATCTCCTACGAGGCTACGAAGTCTATTTTGAACTCTATCAAGGCAGGCCAAGTCCTTTCTAGCAGCTCCTGCCCAGATGTGGCAACAGTATTCCATCCTTGGACGTACCTGGCTCTTATATAGATAGAGAATAGCATCAGCAGTGAGATATCTACCGGATCGATAGAAAGATCCCACCATTTTTCCAGGGGCCTTGGCAACAGATTTGATGTACGTGTTCCATTTAAGATCAGGAGTAATGGTCAAGCCAAGAAGCTTGTCAAAACTTGAGGCCTCCTGAAGACGAGAGCCATTCATTTCAATTGATGCCAGATGTGGATCAGAATGTTGATGATGTAAAGAGAGAAGCTTGGTTTTAGATGCATTAAAAGTAACCAGCCACTCCTTACCCCATTGTACTACGTGCTCAAGATCAGAGGAGAGAGAATTGGAGAGAACTTGGTCGTTTACTGTCTTAGATGTGCTACCATAAATGGTAGTGTCGTCAACATAGATGTCTACAAATGATGTAAGGATGTGATTTGGAAGATCATTAATAAAGATCAGGAAAAGAGTTGGGCCCAGGATGGATCCCTGAGGAACACCGGCATTAATACTGTGAGCTTCTGATTTTTGCCCCTCAACTACTACTCTTATGAACCTATCAGAAAGAAATGATTTAATAATTGAGAAGACATTTCCAGCAATACCATAGCTAGAGATCTTATGAAGTAAACCTTCATGCCATACCCTATCAAAGGCCTTAGATATGTCAAGAGCAATGGTTGCCTCCGTCGAGAGATTTGCTAATCCTATGAGATATAACTGTAAGCACATCTGCTGTAGATCTAGCAGAACGGAAACCATATTTAGTGTCTCTAAGAAGGTTATTTTTGTTGAGATGGTTGATTACCTCTGTATTTAACACAGATTCCAGCAACTTACTCATGACGCACAGGAGACTTATTGGCCTGCACTGAGAGGGGATGAGCGATCACCTGAATTCTTAAATACAGGGCATACTGATGAAATTTTCAAGGGAGATGGGAAACTATTCTCCTTAAGACAACGTTTAAACAGTTTTGTAAGTATGGGCGATAGTTCAGGTTGAAGTTTTTTGAGTACTATAATTGGAATACCGTCAGGGCCAGTTGCTTTACTGGAATCAAGGTTTTTGATTAGCAAGGCAACATCACGTACAGATATACGTATATCACATAGCGTGTTTTCTGATACAGGAGGAAATATTGGGGGTTGGCAGCCTTGATCGCAAAGGGTAGAGTTAGCTGAAAAGTTCTTGACAAAGAGTTTGGCTTTGTCTGATGCTGACGAGATTAGCTCAGGTCCATTGATAATAGTTGGGATGGAGCACACGCTTCTGTTCAGGATTCTGTTTGCTATTTGCCAAAACTGGTGGGAACCAAGCCGCTGCTCAGGTACTTTGGACTTAACAGATTGAGCATACAACTCTCTTGCATTCTTTATTACTTTCTTACAATGGTTGCTGGCAGTCCTGAAAGCGGCTTTAGTTTTCATACATCTATTACGTTGGAAACAGTGGAAAAAGTGATTTCTGTGCGCAATGGCAGCAGCACATGCTGGAGAGAACCATGGCTGGCTGTTAGGTTTTTGCTGAAACTTTTTAGAGGGTATGAAACGGTCAATACCAACAATTAACCATTCCGTCAGGTCTAATACTATAGAGGACACATCCTTTTTAAACATGGAATGCAGAGGTAGATCAGATATAAGTGTACGGAAGCTATCCCAGTCAGCCTTAGTGTATCGATATACTGTACGATGGAGAGGTACGTCTGGGGACTTATTACATTTCATTTTTATCTTAATTGATACAACAGAGTGGTCGGAAGATCCAAGAGGCGACAGAACAGAAACTGAACATAGTTCAGGGCAAGTTGTGAGAAAAAGGTCTAGTAGGCTCGCATACTGGCCGTCATTGTCGGGCGCACGAGTGGGTTCCTGAACAATCTGAGTGAGGTCATAGGCAATGGAGAAATCATGACAGAACCTCCCCTCATCATCGGTCTTGTTAGAGTGGGTCAACCATTCGACGTTGTGAACATTGAAGTCACCACATACGTGAATGTTAGCTGAAGGATAAGCAGATAGGACTTGGTCAATTTTCTCAGATATGCTTTGAAAGATAGTAACTCCGCTGTTATGGGGGCGATAGAGAGTAAATATAAATGCCGTAGTGTGAGCTAAAGCAACCCGGAAGCACATATAGGGTAAGTTAGGATCTTCCCTGGAGATGTCCCTACCACATGGAAAGTTATCCCTTATATAGGCACATATTCCATGCCCATGGCGATCTTGGAGGTCAGATTTAGAAGTTAAGTTAGAGTATCCTTTAATTGCGAACTCTTCTAGGGAAATAGCCTCTCCAATGCCAGTTTCACTTAAAAATAAAAGGTCTGGTTTAGTCTCCTGTAATTGGGTTTCAACCTCTGGAAGGTTAGAACGTAGACCCCTGATGTTGGAGAAGGAGACATGGTAGTAGGGGTCTACGTTCGAAGTTGGAGAACCGGGTTTAATCGTGTATTTTTTCTTGAAACTTGTCATGATGAATTTTTGGAATTTGTGGACTAGGTCATCAGATTTACTTAGAGAAGGACAGAGAGGGGAAACTAAGAGAGAAAAAGAAACGAAGAATTTTTTTTTTATTTGTAGCTAATGATAAGGTAAAGCCGTAACAATTACCCACTAGTATGGTATCGAGAGGCCCCACCAGAAGCTACTGCATGGTCCAGAATCCATTCACCAAATGGCAATACAGCAGCTCCAATACTTTGCACCTGCTGATAGGACAGCCTCCTTGGTGGTTAATCCAAGGTTCGGGTCCCTGACTATCAGGTGGATAACGTCAGTCCAGACAAAACGTTTACCTCCAGCACCCTTACTAGTGACATGGCTACAAGGATAGACATAGAAACAGAACATTTCCGCCATCTCTGCCAACTGTTCGCGCAAAATACTGCCAACCTAGAAAACAGATTTTTCTTCTCCCTTTGTCAGAAAAATCACTCATTAAAAAATGAGGACTGAGGGACAAATAAGAAGAAGCGAGAGTAACAGGAGCTGCCGATAACGCACCCACAATGCGTTTTCTACTCTCCATGTATTAAGGACTATCCACTTAATTAGTGCTTCCTTTTCAAATCAAATATGTTTTTAACTCTTTTTCAAAGTGCGTTTTAACATGTTTAACATGTTTTGTTAACTATTTGCCCACACACACACACACACACATATATATATATATATATATATATATATATATATATATATATATATATATATATATATATATATATATATAATTTCTCCGGAACATGGGCGTATTCAATTTTAATTTATTTAATGAAATATATGCTTTAAAGAATCTACCAAAATTTAAAGGAAACTCATACTTTAAATATTTACTTAGTTTAAATAAAAACAATTTCATAAATATCGCACAGATATTCTAAAAGTATTGTTATAATTCTCAAGAGTTATTTTATTAAAGAAATTTATCTTTAAAAAATATTCATTATCTAAATTTCGCAAATAACATTATTGAAAAACCCACACCTGCAAACATTTTACATCTAAATAATTACATTTTCTTAAAGAAATTTATATTAAAAGTAAACATTCCATTTATTTCATAATATTCTAAACCGAATGTTATAATTTATTTGCACATTTAAAAAAAAAAAATTTAATATATATTTATTTTGAAATAGTGTTATTTGATGTGGATTTAGATTTGGACCAGGAAAGACAACTCGGAACACGGTACAGGTTTTAAAGATAGATTGAAAAAGGAACAAGTCACAGAGGCTAATTTGTCAGTTGAATAGCAGTAAAGTCCCATATCGACGAGGGTACTTGATTCTCGATTAATCTAGTACTTGGAAGAGTCCATCAATGGGTATGTAACGGTCCTATAATATTAGTCATATAGTTTTTTTTATTATTATTTATTTATTTAAATCAATTCAATAAATATTTTGGTAAGTAATGTTTTCTGTTGTTTTACTAATTACCGGAAAAGTTTAACTTTAATATCATTACATTTTGGATTGTCTCCGCTTTTTCCAACTAGACCGCTTTCTAAAATGAAAACAAAAAATACTTCTGGTTAATTAAAGTGGCCTAGTGCCTTATGTTTAAAAGAATTTTTTAATTGAATTTAACATTCGGTAGTTCGATCATATATAATAATAAAATTGTAAGACAAGGTATCGGCTGTGCTGACTTTTCAAAATTTTCGCCCATGGAATGGTTTCACGGGATACTTACTTGAAATTGTCCAGTTGCAGGGTTCATATCCATTATGGAGAAACTGGTCAAGCGGTCTCCATTATCATCGACTATCACTTTCCCGGTAATTCCTGGAATGAAATGTAAATATTTTCTAAACTATCCGTCCTAGGAACAGTGACGTGGTCATTTTTAAATGTATAAATTAGTAAGTTTAATTATATATATATATATATATATATATAATAACTACTTAATTTATTTACATAAAATTAATATACGAAAGTATAGATTTATGCGTAAACTTTAAGTATTTACTTCAAAAGTGCTCAATACGTAGGTAGAGCTAGTTGGTAAGTTATAAAATGTATATGGCGATTAAGCTACACTGAATATTCCGCGTTTCATCCACTTTAGGATTCTTCAGGCTTATGCGCCATATACATTTTATAACTTACTATATATATATATATATATATATATATATATATATATATATATATATATATATATATATATATTAGTGATGTGACCATTCCAATATTTATTCCGATTCCGATAAAATTACCGATTCTCTTCTAAATTTCCGATTCCGATCCCAATAACAAAAGCACCCGAAAAAAACACAGCCACAGCATACGAGTACTATAGACCCCCGCCGTCCCTATCGAAAGAGTTCGTTAAATGACCTCGATTTAATTTCGTTTATATAGAAATGTTTCGATATTTGGAGATTCATTTATCGTAAAGAGAACAATTAGTTTAAGATATAAATATACCAAATTCATTTTAAAAAATCAACTAACAATTTGTTTATGTCAGTTTTTTTCTTTCTCTTTAATGATTTTGCGATGGAACAAAATCTACAAATAACGCATATGTTCATTTTTGTTTATTTGTATCTCACCGAAAATTTATATAAAAAATACACATTAGGAAACTACATTAACCATAAATTCTTTTTATGTGAAAAAACTTACGCGTTTGTAACAACACCAATAGATATGTGCGTGTGTGTGTGTGTGTGTTTCGACACTAATATATATACATATATATATATATATATATATATATATATATACAAACGTGTATATATATATATATAGATAGATAGATAGAAAGAGAGAGAGAGAGAGAGAGAGAGATGACAGAAAAGTATAGACACCCATAAAAATAGTTTTTTTTAATAAACATAATTTATAGAACAAAATCAAAACTAAACTTAATTACAAATACTTGATTAACATTCCCTTTGCTGCTTTTAATGGTAAGACCCTTCCAGGCATGGTATTGATCAGTTGACGAATATCATCTTGAGAAATTCCTTGCCATGTCTAACGCAATAATGCTAAAAGTTCAGGCTTAGAAGGTGGCTTTCTTTTTTTTTACGAAGATTCCGGTCTAATATGTCCCAAAGGTTTTCAATTAGGTTCATATCCAGAAACTGACTCGGCCATGGAAGTTTATTTATCCCATTTTGGCTCAACCAATGTTGTGTTGTCCTAGCAGAGTGACAAGGAGCTCTGTCTTTCATAAATAGTGAATTAACTTGGTTCATTTTACCACTTGAGAATATTGGTAGTCCTTTATGTAATATCAAAACATATTTAGCAGAATTGATGTTTCTTTCGCTCTCCACCAGGTCTGAGCGACCAGCACTCCAAATTGCGCCCAATACAATAACCGAGAAACCACATGTTTCATCATTGGCTTTTAAGTCAATCTCCAGCTGAGGGGGCTTCCATACCTATACCCTTCCACTTGTAAGAAAATAATGCAAATCGTGACTCATCAGAGAAAATGACATTGGTCCAAAAGGTCATATGTCTCTCCACCATTTCACAAGCCCAATCTTTTCTGCGCTTCATATTGGTAGGACGAAGAAGCGGTTTCTTTCTCACAGCTCAGCCATCGTAGTTTAGCTTGTATATATACCTGACACCTGTTCTGGACGACACCAGCTTGTGTTGCAATGTCAGAGGCTTTGCGCTAAGAATCCTCTTCAAGATTTCTTTTTACAAGACACAAGATTCTTTCAGAATGTCCAGGAAGCCTGGATGAGGTTTTATGCACTCTTTGTATTCTCTTGTGAATTGTATGATTACTCTATTCACAGTAGAAAGGGTTCCTGCTATTTTGCGTTGACTAAGAATAACTTCATGTTTATCCACGATTCGTCCTCGCAGAAATTCTGATTGGTCTGATGCTCCTTTGGTTCGTGGCATGCTTCGATGTTGTTAGATTCAAGTTATTTCAGCACTCTTCTTATTTATAATATAAAAAAAGCATATATAAATTTTAGGAAAAATATTTATCTCAGTTTCTGTTCTTTTCTGAATATCATATATATATATTATACATGTGTGTGTGTGTGTGTGTGTGTGTGTGTGTGTGTGTGTGTGTGTGTGTGTGTGTGTGTGTGTGTGTGTGTGTGTGTAAGCAGAAAAACCTTCGCTGGCAGTTGGAACTATTTCGTGGGACACATTCCATCTAAGGTTCTTCCCTTCTTTTTATTACAATACTACAAAAAAAAAAAATTCTATTCCTCTTTAGCAGTTTCATAGACAGCTACGATATCCGTCAGGCCGATCATGTCCACATTAATATATAGATTGAAGTTATCACGATGTATGTAAAATTTGAAATTCGGTAGAGCACTTTCTAAATAAATTCTACAAACGTCTCTTCTGCGATACTAATTTCTCATAGAAAATCGTGTCTAGACTCTCTGTGCCCTATCCTTATTTCCATATATCCTGAGAGTCGTAGCTTTAATGTCCGGTTTCTCCATGTACAGTGCAACCCGGATATAAGATACTTTTATGGGAAAAAGAACTCCGATGTACGAAAACCGCTTTCGTGATTTTTTTCTCTTCTCTTAATCGACTGTTTTATTTTATTACATTCCGAGCTCTTTTTTTTTTGTTTGTTTTATTACACTTCATGATTTTTTAATCGACTGATGTGTTCTTTTTTTTTAACATTCGATTATGGTTCATTTATTCCTCATTATTTTAAAATTTTGCTATTCGAATAAAGATATATATATATATATATATATATATATATATATATATATATATATATATATATATATATATATATATACATATATATATATATATACTAGCAAAAGTAGCCGTCCTTGACTGGGTTCAAAAACAGCCTACAGAAAATGGACTCTGATTTATGAAAGTATGATAGGTTATGAAAAGGATGGGTTGTAAAGAGATAGCTTCGAATTTGGGGGTATCAAACCCAAAGCAAAATATGATGAAAGTAAAAAGAAAATAGATAAACCCCATAATTTATTATACCATACCTGTTCACACTGAAACACTTATCACAATATTCTGTGGATCAATATAAAAAAAACCTTGTTAAACTTTGTGACATATTTCCATTCTATGGAGGTCAGGCGCAAACGAACACCTCATAATTTTATTATACAATATTTCTTCAAACTGAAACATAATTATCAAAGTATACTTATGCAGATAGATATAAAAAGTCTTTATTAAAGCTTGTGCCTATTTCCATTCTATTGAGACCAGGCGCGAACGCAGACCCCACATTTTTATCATACCATCCCTATTTAAGTTAAAACATACTTATCAAAGTATTCTTATGTACATCTATATCAAAAACACTTGCAAACGTTTGTTTTTTTATTTTTTATTTCCATACTTTGTGGACCTGGCGCGGACGCAGACCCCACAATGTTAATGAACCACCGTTCTGCCTGATCAAACATACGCATTCCTGTGTCTCGATACATCTTCTATCATTATTTGTAATCAGTTTTTTAAAATAATCGACCATATAAGAGCCTATTCGTGACCAGACACACACACACACACACACACACACATACACACACACATTCAGCAGCTTTATATTATATATATATACATATATATATATATATATATATATATATATATATATATATATGAAAACGAAGAAAAGGAAGAGGAGAGTAAAAGAGAGGAAGAAGAAAAGGGGCAAAAAAGGAAGAAGAGAAAGAGAAGAGGAGGGGACGAAGAGACGGAGTTAAAAGAATATGATTGGAAAGAGGATGGTAGAGAAGAGGGAGAAGGGAGTAGAAAAAAAAAAGAGGTAGAACCGAAATAGCTAAGAAGATTAAGCTGTGAGGTCAGATTGATGCTCCGATGTTAGAGAAGTTGACATGTCTCTCCCTGGCATCATATCTTCTTACCTTGAAAGGTCCGATTCCACATGCGTCTCGAGACAGCATATCCGTCCTTGGGGTCTTCTCCCGCCGTCAGCGTCTCATTCAACGCCATTCCGTATAAAATCACTGAGTCATAGAAGGCACCCATAAAGAAATTGGCCTTGAAAGTAAAACCATACAAATAGAAGACAGATAAATGATCACAGATAAGTTTAGAAGAATTATTTTGTATTTTAACATGTTTGTTTTGTCTATACACAAACATTGGAAGGAAGATACTATTTCATAGGTGTTGTGTCTGTACAAATAATTAACAAGAACACGGAAAGTAAAGGTATAACAATAATATATTAAGCAAAAAAGTTATATACATATTTACATGTCTTCAGATATTCTTCATTTGGAGATATTCCGGCAGGTGGCGTGTTGCATGTCTTACTGGGGGCAACATAGGTGTCTTTCCTATTTGGCGGTCGTTGCATAACTCCCCCGGTATTGGTGATTGATACCTTTATATATCTCACTCACCCACCTATGTTAATTAGTTGGCGTCTCCACAACAATAGGAATAAAAGTATTTGTAAGAAAAGTCAGTTGATATGTATTATTGTTTTTAAAGAACATAAGCGTTTAGCCATGAAAAAAAAATGTATATTTTGTCTAAAATCGGATTTGATTTTGATATAGCGATAAAAAAGGGGAAATAACTCTAATAAAGAAAGTAAGAGTTCTTTTGGGGAGGGTTCTAGGAAGAGAGAAAAGCAACATGGCAGACGTCACTTTGACATTCAATATCGTCTGTAATTAATTTAATTTCTGTCACGAATAAATTGTAGTTAACTTAAAATGAGCTTGGCTACTCATTATTTGAATTGCATAATTCCGACATCCCCATTTCTCCAGAAACAACAGATTTAAATAATAATTAAAAGATATATTAAAAGTAAGTGAAAATATAAATTTAATATAAATTAAGTAAATTAATGAAAATGAAAATTAAAACCTTCGTATCTTTTTATAATTAGAAAGTGACGGTGGTTAAATGGTTAACACGTCTGAAAACGTAGGTGTGCCGAGTTCGTATCCAGTTTGTTCCACAGTACCATTTTTACTTATGATGTTGGCAACCTTCACGTGAGTACTTTATCTAATATATAAAAGGCTATATGTCTATCTATCTCCATATTTTCAAACTCTATCTCTCCGAAACTAAAACTGCAGAGCGGCGCTAGGGGCCTCAAATAATTGGATTTTTTTATGGACCGTTCTTTTATGGGTCTTTAGCCGGTTAAAATAGTTTTAAGCTGTCAAAAATGGATCATAATTGAAAAAATCATTACACATTTTTAACATTCATCTTGGTTTATTTTTAATTTTTAATTAGTTCACATGTGTGTCACGTTGGTACAGTAATAACGTCACCAGTTTTGAATGCTACAGTTTCGCTTACGGTTTCGATTTTAGCTGATGGCACCCCAATACTTTTTTTTTTACCTTTGAAATCACGACTCTATAATAATTAGGGCTATGACAACAGCATGGTCATTTCTTTGTTTTGATTCTCAGTTATACATCCATTGATATCTTATATGTTTTTATGTAGAGTAATGCGGTTCTCGGTTGATTAATTGTGTCTAACTATGTTGGATATATATTCGAGAGCCAAACAATGAAAAGAATATGCTGTTATCATAGTCTTCGCAATGTCCTCAATGTATTTATTCCAGTTAATATTTCCTGTGAATGTTAAAAAATTTGTCATGGTTATCATTGGTTGGAGAGGCGTCTTGTAATTGTTAAAGAAAAGCAGCTTAGTCTTACTAGCATTGAATGTTACCATCCATTTGCATCCCCATTCAACTACAGTCTGAAGGTTATTTTCTAAGGATTCAGCCATTGTCTTGGATTTCTGTACATCCGTTTTTCCCTCATGCATGTTATAGAGCGTTGTATCATCAGCAAATATACCCATCTCAGACTCAATATTTTCGGGGAGGTCATTGATGAATATCAGGAATAATAGTGGTCCAAGAGTGGTTCCTGGGGCACTCCCGCATTAATGTTATGTTGCTTGGATGAACGTATATAAATGACAACCTGGGTGGTCCTATTGTCTAAGAAGGATCTAATTATATTTAGTATTCTAGCGTATTCAACCTCCAAGACAAGACCGGCTCAGACCAGCCAAGTGAGCACACCCGGCACGGAATCAAACCCAATTTGCTCAGTTAATGAGAAAAAGAACGAATTTGGGGATAGGGAAACGGCGTTCAATGTCCGAGTCAGGAAACAAGGCCAAGTACAGGGTGGCTCCGGTGGATCCCTGTTATTGTACATCTACGCCTGACTAATAGACAAAGAAGAAGTGTAAAAGTCGGCAATAGGCAAATCCTATCTACTCTTTAAGCAATTTAGGTTTGCAAACCGAAGAATTTGTTCGAGCCACCAGCTCTAGGAATATTGTCGGCCATGACTGAAGAGGCCTCCCTCCCCTAGTTTCAATATCAGTTTTCTTTCTCCTAGATGGACGATCTAAGAAGTTCTACGGGTTCATCACTCCGAGAGGGGTAACCATGCGCCTAGTTTCTACACCAGGTATTTCTACGCCCCCGCATGGATGATAAAATTAAATATCATACTTAATAAAGTTTTGCTCTATTATTGAAAAAAAAATTTTGAAATAGACTTTCCCTCTGAAATTAAGAAGCCGTGTATGTTATTAAGTATGGTGAGAAAATTAATCCGTTTTAGTAATTAATTTGTTTCAAAATAAGTGAATAAAATATCAATAATTAATAAGTACCCGGAATGTAAGAAATACAAAGTAAAGAAATAAAAGGAAAAAGGTTGAGATTTATATAGGTTACATACAACACAGAATAGGTAGATGTACTTATCTTGTTTGGCTATTCAAGCGAATAGGACTTCCTAGCAGACCAGTGTCTTCAAGTGGAATGAATTTTGGCGTGCTAGATTTCTATCTATTTTAGAGTAGTAAGAAAAAAGGAGGTGACTTAAGGGCCATATGCGTTCTTTGGAAGAGTCAGCCGGTAGTTTTTTTCTCTTATATTTAATTTGAAGGATAAACATCGATTTCTTTTCTTTTTTTTCTTTTCCAAACATAATAAAAAAAACTCGTTTTTCCAAAAGTAATAAATGCTAGCAAACAGTTACACATTTTCTCGGTGACTCGAGAGACGGAAATCTGGCAACAAAGAATTGTAAGCGAGTAGATGACACGAAATATAGAAAAATAAACTAAGAAAATAAAAATAAGCAATATTTACCGTTCAGAAGTTTAGTTTTAAGTAGGAATAATATTGCGTATTTTTTTTTTATATTGCGGCGACGACCAGTTTTCCAATATTTATTTCAAACCAAAATTCTAAAGTTTCCGAATGCGTATGTTGTGTTTTTTTAGAATGTTTTCCTTACACATTTACCGAATTCAAATATTTAAAAAAAAAATTATGACAACACAAAATAGAGGTGTGTTTTAATACAAAATAGAACTTTTCGTAACAAATTAAATATAAACAATCATAAAATTTTGAGAAAGCAAATATTAATTTCACTGACACTTTTTTAATAATTGGTCTCTGACTAAAATACAAATTTTAAGGTATTTTTTACATTAACTGCAACTCATCGTTCACATCCGAAATATCGACTTTTATTGGTTTTCGTGTATGCTAACAACGAATATTACAGTTGAATTTGGGGCTGATAGATAGTTTACTAGATATGAAAATATTTGTTATCCAACGTGAAAGCTCATGTAATTCCTAGCAGCCATTTGTTTTTTTTACAACCGAGGAATTAGTAATGCGCATGTGTAACGGCTTTCGGAATAAACGCCATCCACCGCCACATGTTAAAAACTGCTTTCAGAATAAACACTCCCAACCTCTCCATGTTAAGAACGGCTTCGGAATAAACACCTCCAAATTCTTATGTTAAGAATAGCTTTCGGAAGGAACACACCTTTTTTCCATTGGGATTGGGTAAAAAAATATTTTCTTTGTCGTCTGCTTCAGTTACATGCATGCGCATTTCTAACTACTCGGTTGCGAAAACAAAATGGTTGCCAGGGATTACATTAGCTTTTACGTTAGATATCATATGGTTTCATATGTGGTAAACGACTTATCAGCCTCAATTTTAACTGCAATATTCGTTGTCAGCATACCCGAAAACCTATAAAAGTCGACATCTACAATCCAAAAACGCCACGAGACTGAAATTAACCAATGAAAGCTTGACACGAAAGCAATCATTCAAGCATAAGCAGAAGTTCTCTGGCGTATTAGATTCAGTAAAATTTGAATTTGCTCAAAAACAATAAAGTTTATGTTCATTCACCCAGCGCCGGAAAAGTACCAAGCGGCAGTTTCCAAGGAATTGCAATATTGTAAGCATAATTCTATTCTTTTTACATCATAAATCTGAAATCATCCCACACCAGAAATTAACATTATTGATATTTAATTATACTATTACAATAAGTTACATTAAGAATGGAAAAAAGAGAGGTCTAACAAAACGTTATAGTCTGCAATAAGTGGGTTATCTATCAAAATGCTGCTGTCCTTGGAAACCGAACATTTGATTCGTTTCCGAATTCTTTCTTTCCATTTTAAATGTGATATGAAAATCCAGCGCTTCTGCAATACTGCGTGGTGACCACGTTTTTGGTTTTCAGTTTGGAAAATATTATTATGAGGATACATTTATTTGATGATCAGTCTACGGCATTTTTCTCAAATTCTCTCCTTTTTCATTAACACTGGTTCAATAACACCGAATAGAGATCTGTAATTGCACAAATTACCATGTGGCCAGTCAGTAAAATTAATTCGTAACCTGATGACTAATGTTTTTCCAAATATTGCGAAAAATTTCCGCAATGGGGGATAGCTTCATGAAAAAGCTCCTATAAATGATACCGTTGATATGATCAATTATAATCTTTTACAAGAGTTATTAATCCATTGTGTTATTAATGAAGATCAGGCAGTAGAATTTCCTGGAGAATTCACTAAAACCGCCTGGAATGCCACATCGTAACCTGATATTGAAGGGGTGAGCTCCAGTCATATTATTAAGACATATTGATCCACCTAAATTGTGCAATGGCAAACGGTTAGCAATAAAATCTTTGAAAACTAATTTTCTGGAAGCCATTATAGTAACTGGGAATTTTAAAGATGAAACTGTTAATTCCTCGGATACCTCTTATTCTTTTTTTATATGCCATTTCAGTTCAAGCGTTTACAATTCCCTAAAAAATTAGTTTTGCCATCATAAATAAAGCCCAAGGTCAAAGCCTCAACTAAATCTTCAGATACCTTGCTTTTCTCATGGCCAGTTGTATGTTGGTTACTCATGCATTGGAAGTCCTAAAAAAATGTACATTTACACACCTGTTAGAGGTTACGCCTAAAATGTGGTTTATGTAGAGGTTTTCAAAATTTAATGCTACAGATACATTTATCAGTGTTCAGGTATGCACTGCTTGTAACTAAATTTTAATTATTTTATAAACAGAATATATTACTAATATCATATTTATATATATATATATATATATATATATATATATATATATATATATATATATATATATATATAAGTGAACGTGTCTGTGTGTATGTCTGTGTACATTTCCCTACGAAATAACTCTGTCAATTTTTAGTCTACAGACTCGAAATTTGATATACAGGGTACTGAGATTTGGGAAAATCGATGTGATCGGGTTTCGGACAGAAATTTCTTCGGATCTAAATTAATAACTTAATTTGAGCCCAAAACAATAAATTTTAAGCGGTTATAATAGGGGTCAAAGTTTTAAAAAAATTTCCGTTTTTTGTTTTGTTTATCTGTTGTTGTTTTTTGCTCAGCATACACCTCCAAACACCCGGGCAACGCCGGGCACCCATTGCTAGTATATATATATATATATATATATATATATATATATATATATATATATATATATATATATATATATATATATTAAATAGTTAAAACAAAAAGAAACTTTAACAGGTATGCACTTTGATATAAAATAATAATTGGAATTTTTACATCATATTTTGAAAGAAAAAGAACTAAAAGATAAAATATTAAACTATGAAAGACGATTCGGGCTACTGGCGAGACCTCTATAAAATAAAACGCACCTACTGCTCCTACCTCCTGAAGGATATGAAAAAAGAAGCCATTATGAATTTATGTTTCGTTTAATCAATAAGATAATTATGTATAAGGATAGAATATTCAAGTATATCAAATACAACTTGACAACGCCGGGTATTCAGCTAGTATAATAATAATTTTATCAAGAATTCTTCATAAGTTTTGGTTTCGGTTTCGATTATAGCTGAAGGAAGTAAAGTTATATATATGTATATACATATATTTTAGTTTTTGGTTTTGGTTTCGCTTTTGATTCAAGCTGATGCACTCAAGTCATGTGGATATTTTTTTTAAATCAAAACTTTATAATATAAAAGAACGGATAGAAAATTTACTCTATAATAATATACACAGAATCTGCACAAATTAAAATATATTTAAGCGTATTTTACGACCGGGCTACGCCGGATGTCCCAACTAGTTTAGATAAATATTTTTGCAGTTTTAACAAAAGAACTGCAATAACATCAGAGCGTCTCCATTTATGCTGAATATCCACAGAATGCCAACATCAATATATTACATATGAAAGAGTTCACTGTGAAATTTCCAAAGGCCCCGCTAATTATTAGGTCCCGCTAGTTATTGGGTATAGTCCCCGCTAGTTTTTGTTTTTTATACATAGGAGTCACCACTTATCAAGGCCCAGAGGCCAATCGAGGATAAGGGCTAAAGAGTGTTCAGTATCAGAATCATAGTCATCGTTAGTAGTAGAGATTCGGTATTTTTGTCAACTTAAGTGAAAACGCTCATCAAGAACTTGTTTGCATTGGACTTGAAGACGGCCATATTGTCGTCAGCTGGAAAGCAGACGAACGGAAGACAGTTCCAGGGGCGTGTCGTTGTAAGAAATAAACATTGTTCATGGAATCCACGTTTAGGTTTAGGCAAAGATAAAGAGTAGAGGAATTTATTAAGTGTATTCAGCTAGACAAGTGTTTCTCGTGAAAGTTTGGCGAGGGGGAGGGGCATAGATTGAAGCTCAGACGAGCACTTGTCATGAAAATAATGATAAAGCAGAGACAAGTTATTATTATTATTATTATTATTATTATTATTATTATTATTATTATTATTATTTATTTATTTATTTATTTGTTTATTTTTGTAAAAATCCTTAGTTCCATAGGTTGATTAGACAACTAGCCCTGCAGGGAGAGGCGATTTTTAAATTCCTTAAGCTTTTTTACGCTTACTCCTTATTATTCGTTCCCGATAAAAAGCAAATAGAAATACAAACTTCTCACCGCTTTTCTGTCAACATTAATATCGCTTTGGTTTTGCTCCACTTGGTTGATCTCCTTCTCGAATTGAATCCATTCGGGTCCGTTAGAAATGTGCAAGGACACTCGGAGTAGGGCCTCGTAAGCAAGTTCAGCAATATGGTCCCATTCATCGTTCCGTCTCCAGTGGTGGTCACCGAAGAAGGAAGGGAAGTTAAACAGCTCAACATCCATGAACACGTACTGGCCGTTGATGTAACCCATGTTGTACGCCTCCAGTAACAACTCGCGTTTTGAATCGCCAGGGACGATCAAAAGTATCACTGCAATTAAAAGAATACCGTTAAGTTTGGTGTAATCTGATAGCCTACACCCCCTTTTCCTATTTGGAATTTTTTATGGAAATCGCTCCAGACAAGACATGAAGCCACTCGATGTAAGGAGTTACAAAATACTACGAGGGGCGTGCAATAAGTAATGCCCCTGACCCACTTCCCATAGCAGTAGAGCAACGAAACTTGGCACAGTTATTAGACCTTCTCTACATAGGGACCACCCAGAGTTATGCATTTCTCCCATCAAGGCCAAAAACTAACCAACGATAAGTGTTAGATTGATAGTTCCGACCCAGAAAACAGCAATTCTTCCCACTCTGTCATATATATATCTCTGATTCGTTCTACAAAGGAGAGATCGCGTGAATGTTGCCAACAGTCATGAGTTTAAAAAAAGTGTTACGGAACCGATTGTATTCGAACTTAGCACATCTGGGTTGTCATTCTACGTCGGTATTCACTTCACTACCGTAACTCCCTTTTTAAGGAATTGGAATTGAACAGATAGTTAAAACGGGAGATCTACTCAAGGCGATTTTTTATGCGTCTTCGCATCTCTTTAAGGAGCTCTGTCTGTCTGTCTATCGATCGAGTCCTCCTTTGTCAGAAATATTGCTCATAGAATGTGAGAACTAAAAGACAAAATAAAGGACTTAGAAAGTGAATACGACATTATATTATTATTATTATTATTATTATTATTATTATTATTATTATTATTATTCATTCATTCATTCATTTTCGGATTATCGTAAAAACCCATTTAATATGTGCATATATTTTCGCAAACGTAAAAATACACTTGTGTGGAGGTTCTATAAATTTTAGTTTCATGGGTTATTTAAGATTAATGAATATTTATCATTTTTTTTTTATTATTAGTATCAGCAATTGGAAATTGAATTTTAAGCAAAAACAAGAAAAAGTCAAAAACAATCAAAAGAATCATTTATAGCATCGAAAAATAGACACAAAATTTTCCGATTCCGATACCCCCAAAAACTTTTGTTTGTTTTTTCGATTTTCGATTCTGATTAAACGTCTCAACATTCGTATTTACTTTCTTTTTTTCGAAATTCATATTAATGTCTCATCAAATTTGAAGTTATACATTTATACGTATAGAAAGTCAAAAGGTTGGCGACTGCTGCTCTAGCAGACAAGTAAGGGGGATTCACGTTTCCAAAAGTCTACTAGAACAAGGCCGATTGACACGAAATTCTTAAAGATAAATTAAAATGACCGAAAAATGGGCTGAAATGACTTAAATAAATAAAAAGTAAATGACTTAGAATGACTTTAATGAACTTAAGGATGGATTGAATGACCTTAAGAATGACTTGAATGCTTAAAAAATAACTGGAATCTTTCAACAACAACTTGAATGATCTGGAGAATGACTTGAATGGCTTTGAGACTGACTGGTTGTAAAGTGGGTGATCATTTTACATTAAATTAATACAGAAAAGTGATCCCCCAATTTATATCACAAAGTTACAAACATAAGTACAGCATGTAGTAATACAAGATACTACACTTTGATCTTGGCAAAAAAGCCAAGAGAAGGGTATTTATTTGCTCCCCCACCGAGCAAATTAGGCACAAGGCCGATTTTTAATGTGAGGAGTAAAGGGAAAGTAGGGGAGCTGGATAGTGACAATTGGTATGAAGGTTTGCCCCTGCATTGACCCAGGTCTTATATGTGGGGTTTCCCCCACATATGGCCTTTGCTTGCAGTATCTGCCGGAACAGATACTACACTTTGATCTTGGCCAAAAGGACAAGCACAAAAGTGTTACGGACAGACCGACAGACCGACCGACCGACTGACGGAGTGACTTATAGAGTCGCTTGCACGCGACTAAAAACGGATACATTATGCAAAGCTAAAATATTAGAAATTAATGAATTTAGAAGATTAATGAATGAAATAAAACTCTACCTCGAGATCTGTCGGATGCTAATTTGAGATATTGTCCATATTGTCGCTGCATGTTGCCGTTGTACGACACTATGAACGGTGTGTAGTTTCCGTTTTCTAAGCCAAATTTCAGAGTGCTTCCAAGCACGTCCGTATGGACGTTGCCAGTGTCGTAAATGATGGAAATATCTTTCCAATGGAAATACTCGAAAACGCTTCCAAAGACTTTCCGCAGTCGGCACTGGCAATAGGCGAGTCGTGTTAGCGTCTTGTAAATTGTTTTATTCTTGAACTGTCCGCCATCTCCAAGACCTGGAAATCAAAAGATACAAGAAGGAGTATTTATTTAAATCTTAAAATGTCTAACGTTATTGTTATCTGATCTAGCAACTGCTTGAAAAAAAAATGCCTGTATATTTCATCTACAGGCTGGAACGATAAATTTGCCGCCCTAAAGAAAACAACACGACAACTATATTTAAAAACTTTTATTAAAAAAATCAAGTAACATGATTATGTAGTAGAGCTGACATCTATTCAATGTAGCCGCCTTCTGCCTCAATCATCGCCTTGATACGGGTCCGCAACTGGGAGCATGCCTTTTTCACAAGCGCTGACGGAAGCTCGACGAATACTCGGCAGATGGCAGTGATCAAGCTGGCTTTGGTGCTGTGGGAGGTTATGTTGGTGATGTTCTCGACGTATACCCAAACGAAGTAGTCCAGCGGGTTCAGGTCGGGGAAGAAGGGGGCAGTGAAGGAAGGGTACAAAGTTGTAGCACTCCTTTTGAAACCAAGCCTAGGTCTTTTTGAACTTCTAGGCCGGCACCGAGTCCTGCTGCCGCACCCAGAGTCAGTCAGCAGCCATCTTATTGCGTTAGGAGATCATTACACTTTTCAGCACATCCAAGTACACTTTCGTGTTGATTTTCAAGCCAACTTCGAAGATGCAAAGTAGCATGATGTGATCCTCACTTGAAACCATATCAAAGACCATAACCGAGGCCGAAAAGTTCGTTGAGCTGTGCCCTCAAGCGTAGAACCGTCCGGACTTGCATTTTGAAGGTACTGGCAATGGTCCTGTTTTTCTTATTGTGATCGGTAGAGAGCATCAGCTGTACAGCGGCGCATCTCCGATCTAGTTCATTGAACATTGTGTCACTTTCAGACACGACAGAAGGCTCCTATCGCTCTTGGGATTTGTGCACAACTGGCCAAGTAGTAGATTATCTCAACAAAAAAGAAAACCGGTTTTCATCAAAAAAAAATGGAATCATGTCGTTTTTCTAGGGCGACAGTTTTAGTGTTCCACCTTTTAATATTCGTTTTGATAATAGTTATGTTTGAGACCTTCATTAAATGCAGAGCTGTAAAGTAAGGTAACCTCTTATTCCAACATCGACATAAGGACGGGTGGACAGAAAAAATCGAAAATATTGCCGTATTGAGAAAACGTTCGGAGAGACAGACATAGAAATAAAGAATGAGAGCGATTTCATTTTGCTTTGTCTGTTATACCTCATAAACTTTTTTGTGCTCATTGCCACTATTTTACTCATGTAACAGAACTGTTGACGCATATTTAGCAGCAGCAGCCGCATTACATATATGCATATGACCAAACCGGTGCGCGAGGTGACGTCATGGCGGAGGAAGAGAAGAGAAAGAATAAACGGAGAGAAAAAAGGCACCACGTGGTGAGAGGACAGGCAAGTCGTGCGTACGTGAGATGCGCGTGTGGCCACGTGGTGGCGTGGGGGACTGAAGAAGGCGTGTGAAGATGGCAGGGTTTTGTTAACTACATGGCGAACTAACAGACTTTTAAAGCAAGATGCAATGCGTTGTTTTAGAAAGTACCATGAATAAATGCCTTTCATTTCAACTGAAAAAGCTCATTTCTTTCCTTTTTTTTGTCCATTTGCAACTGTCTCTACATGCAATGTGTAGGTCCGTGTTAAAATGTAATGACTGCGTTACACTCATAAACATAATAATTGTCAACTATTGAATGAAGACGATTTGTGAAATATAGGTCAGTTACGTTAAACCTGGTCAAAACTAAATGGGTGACTATTTGGAAAATACAGGTTTTGTTTAGAATCGAAAATAAGCAGATGCTACACTTTGAAATATTTATTTGCAGAATTATTTTTTAAATATATTAACAGCAAATTAGGCACAAGTCCATTCACAAGTCCATTCAAAAACAATTCTTAACTAGAACAATCAATCACGGTAATACCACATTTACTCTGGGGGCTGTCCTACTTAAAAAATTATTGAAAATATTTTGATCTTAGCCAAAATGCCAAAGATGCCATTAGAAGAAGAATTGAAAATTATTTCCTGGGACTAGAATAGACCCTTTTCGTCCAAAAATAACGGAGAGAAAATGTCATAATCAGGCAATAAATAATTGGAAATTTAGCAAAATCAGATGCACCTATCGTGTCATCGAAGTTAACCGATGTGGAGTCTGGCCTGTACAAAATTGATGGTCATTTGAGAAGTGCTACATTTTCAATTTAAAAAAATGAAATCTTTATACATACGTGGGAGGAATGTTTATACGTGCGGATATTTTATGCGATTTCCCTTCTTTTAATGGAGAAAGAGGACACAACGAGACGTTCCTGAGAGTTTTTTTTTTTCAGGGTTTTATTTGGAGAAAATTGACTCAGGAGAGAGAAAAACTAATGTTTCATTAGCTAACTGTTTACTTTTTAACTTAACTTCCTAATTTAATTGAAATGAGTGACGCACGCGGACATTGGAGTAACATTTCGCTTAGATTATTAAGTTTTCTACATTATTGGCTAATTGCCTTATGAAATCATGGCAGACTCGTATTATTCGATGCCCCATAATTAGCTTCTACAGAGAGACCGATTTGAAAACTTTTGTTTCTCCCAGCTCGAAAAAACGTGACATCATTCGTTATATCTGTTTGTCTGCCGTTTGATTTGCTGTCCCTTTACGTTACCTGTCTCTAGGAACAATTCAATTTTACAGATTTGGGGTTATGATGACATGCACCAAGTTTAACCTTTGTCAAAATCCACACTAGATGACTTAATCACTATTGACATCGGATCTCTTATGTAACAGTTGTTGTGTGCAATAAAAATCAGTTCAGATTCAAATTAATTCACAGATCAACCGTATACAAAAACATGTACGATTTCGGTACAAAATGATGGTTGATGTTGTGATGCTCACCTTACGGATAACAATGAAATATTCTCCTTACTACAAAGACTGGGAGAATATGCCTTTCGGCGTTATGCACACTTGGCAGTCAAATTCACGTATAACCACTTTATTTGTTGCATTTGTTTGTTTTGTTTTGTTTTGTTTTTTAAATATACTTCGTATACACTAGATACCAAGTTCTGTCTTTTGTTCAGGGCCCTTGCCAGTCCACAGGTATTGATATACCATAAAACGCGACAACAAGTCACTATTTTACCTACAGCCGTTATTAATGCATAACTGAATGCAGTGGGTCTGATAAGATTTGAACCAGCCGCATAGGATCCTATCGTCGTTTATGTAAGTGTTATTTTTTTTCTATTGAAATAAAATAAATAATTATGATTTTCTTAAATCTGTATAGGGATGGGGGGAATTTTCTTGTAAATCTTTAAACGAATGCAAAAAAATAATAATCCATTAATCGATAATTGCTGATTAAAAATCAGGACGTTTTCGTATCAACACTGGATGCTACTTAAGAAATGGCAGATCTTTCATTGGCTTTTTTGTTGAACTCGGTTCGATAATCTCGTGTGATTTAGATCAAAAACATGTCTTCCATTCGATAATTGCTTGTTTGTTTCATGTATTGCTTCGTTTTATTCAACTTTCAATTTTTGTTTCACTTAATTTTACTTGATTTATATTTCCATTGTTGTTTTTGTTTTTTGTTTGTTTTGTTTTGTTCTGTTTTTTTGCTTTTGTTCGCGTTGAACTATAATAATTAGCGAACCAATTGAGGTACGTTTGTTTATGAAACTTTTAATTTTTATCTTACATAATTTTACTTGGTTTATGTTTCTATTAAATCCGTTGTTGTTTTTGCTTTTGTTTGCGGTGAACTATAGTTATATTATTGTATTATTAGCGAAACAATTGAGGTGCGTTTGTTTGAAGTTAATTGGTTTCCATGAACAGGAATGATTGCGAAAAACTATTAAAAAATTACAAAAAAAAAATTCTCTTTCTATTCTTTTTCTTTATTGTTATATTTTGTTTGTTTTTTGTCCCTATTTTAATTTCTGTTTTTCTAGTTCTCTCTCTCTCTCTCTCTCTCTCTCTCTCTCTCTCTCTCTCTCTCTCTCTCTCTCTCTCTCTTTCTTTCTTTCTTTCTTTCTTTCCTTCACACATCCCATTCTTTTATTTTCTTTCTCTCCTTTTTCTTTCTGTCGTCCACTTTATAACTATCTCACTTTCCACACTCGCTTGCTTTTATTCTTATCCAAAAGTTCTGCTTTTTTTCCTTACTTTTTCTTATATATTGTAAGAAATTTATTTCTCACATCCCAATTTACTCCCTGCAGAAGCAAAAGAATCCACAAATACAAAAGCCATATTTTTTCAAACTAAAAATTTATTCAAATGTAACAGCAATGAAAGTTTATTGGTCCTGGTATTGTCCATTTGCAAAACGGTGGCCTGTTTTGCCCCCATACACATGGAGCCTTTAATTCGAATTCCTATTGTCGGAATGTTAGTTCGTTGTTCCTCGAAAGGATCCCTGAATGTTCATGGTAAACTCGGCGGGAGTGATGGCGCCTATAATCAGGCTTAATGTGAGCCCTTTGGGACTCAAGATGAATTGAGATAAGATCCAATGTTTGGTAAATAAACATGCAGACAAGTTCTTGAATGTCATCCTCAATTAGGATAAATTAAGCAACATAAGTAGCCTCTGCTTGTAGAAATGTGGTCCTTCGTTTACCAACTATATGGTGTTCATGAAGGAGTTGTTTTAGCTCCTTCCAGTGGGAGCCGCTTGGTTTTTTAGTCTATCCCGATGCCAAGTTCTGTGTAGACTGAAAGAGAAAGCATGATACAAAATCGCTCCAAGTCAATCACTTGACACATTCAAATTTAAACCCTTGACAGCCGAACACGATAACTGCGTGGGCGGTCAAACAAACAAGAAAAGATGGCTGCCGTATATGGAATTTCTCACACACTGCCAAGGAGGAGAGGAAAAAGTAATGGATAATCAATAAAAGTAATGGATAACCAATACAAGTTAATTAATAATACGGTCGGATAAACGACAAATAGCAAGTTCATCCAATAAACATAAGTCTTAACTCGACACATTTATAATTTCAATATGTTTTAATTCAGTTAAATTTCTTAACTTTAATATGGTTGTTTGTTGACAATTCAAACTGAGATTCTATAATTATAACTTTAATTTAGTTAAAACGTCTTAATATTAATATATGTGTGCCACTGTCTGTTAACAATTTTCAGTTTAAACTTCAAAATTCTCATGCATCTATACATTAGCTAATTTCCATAATTAATATGGAATGACCTGAGGAGCTTCATCCTTACAATTAGAACAAAGTCACTCCCCTAAGGTATCTTGCTGATTAACTCCCACGCAGCTGAAATGGTATCAGCTGTTACAGGAATCGCAGCACACCATTGGTAATGTTCCATTATTAGGAACAGGTTGGACAGAAAAAGAGACCTCCTTCTTCTATAAACTCTATAGTTGATGCAATATCATCATTACCCTTAATTTCCAAGGGCACAAGATTTTTTAAGGAATGGACATGTTCGCGCCCATCCTTAAGAACAACCGCGGAACGGATATTATTGTTGCTTCCAGTAATTAATTTAATCATTTTACCAAGATTCCAAAATTGTCTGGTTTTGTTGGGAGTCTTAATAAGTACTATCTCTCCAACAGATAACTTGGGGGCACAATTGCTCCCAATTTTGGCATCGAATTCTCTTAATAACAAGAGGTAATCATTATGCCAGATACGATTGGATTTTTAAACAAATTTATTCCTCATTTCGAGGGAATGTAACAAGGCAGTCCTATTTATGGGTCAGGACATAATTCATAATCATAATTATTAATAAGCAAACGAGGTTGATAGCCTGTTTGAAGAAAATGATTTGGAGTTAAAATATTAAAATCTCTGTCAGCAGAAGCAATATAAGCGAATATAAGCGAGAGATCTGAAATCCACACCGACTTGTTTAAATGGGCGAACAATTCTCACCCTATGAGCAGGCAAATCTGACCCTGCAGGTGCTTTACAAGGCAGATCATTTATTTTTTTACATACAATGCAAGTACGCACGAAGGCTTTTACGGCTTGTTTCCCCTGAGGTATCCAAACCCCAGACAGCCTTAACTTACTTAGGGTTGAATTAACCCCCATGTGGCAACAGTTAAGATGAGCTCCCTTAATCGCCAGTTTTGTTAAATGATGATTTTTTCCCAACAAAAGGGGAAACTTGACCTCAAAGGGCAGAATATCAGAATTTTGTATCCTACCTCTGGCTCTAATTAACCTATCTTTATCAAGTAATAATCCTAAGGCAGTTTCCCTAGGAGGGGGCACTTTACCGGAAGTTGTTTCAAGTAACCTAGTTCATGAGAGAAGGCCTCCATTTGCATATTAGCAAATAGCAATAATTTGGCCTTATTAAAATTGTCAGCAGTACGGTGACGTGACAAATCATAAAATTTCAACACTTTTTCCAAGACCCTGATTGCCTTAGATAAGCTGGAATACCTTGCAATATCCAACGGGAAGGTATTTTCAGAATGACGTGTCTCCTGAGAGTACAAACATGATACAATTTTTTTTTATTAGTTTCGTTTAGACAAAGTAAGGGTGAGATTGGCCAATTAATGCCATCTCTATTGAGCCATTCCGGGTCATACATCCAGGAATTGAATAACTGGGAAAATTTAGAAGTATTGATACCTCTAGTTAGAAGATCTGCCGGATTTTCCGACGAAGAAACATATTCAAATTTCGGTAGAACGCCAAATTTAATATGAATATCTTCTAAAAAAAATTGGATCTCTGCGATCCTGTTTTCAATGAATATATTTTTCTTGGATCCTTTACCGGAATTCTGTAATCCCCATGTCGCCATGCCTTGCCATTAAGACACTCAACTAATCTGAGATTATGTAATTTACTCAGAAGTTCAAACCAATAATCCCCTTAATGGGAGTTCGATTTAAATTCTTATAACCGGGACAGAGCCAGAATCCTTCTTGAGATAAGTTATTGACAACTTTATCGAAATTATCAACTTCGAATTTTAAATTAAATTCCTGAAAAATAACGCCGCAAATTTAAAAGGATTTTGATCACCTAATTTTTTAGATATATTGTACTCCTGCAATCTCAAGGAGTCACAACCAATCAACATGTTCACAGCCATATCAACCGTCTTGTGGTTTATGGTTTTAGCAGAACACAATTTAAATAGAATTTCCTGGCCGAAAAACCATCGTTGATTCCCAGTATTAATCAAACAGAAAAATAGATCGGTCGTCCATGTGTTTTCATCGATATTCTAAGGACAGGAAAAATACTTGCCCAGGAGCGAGAGACTAGTAGCAGAGGCACCAACCCAAATATGACAACAATACCCCATACATGGGCGAATGGTGGCCTTATAGAGGTACAGGATACTTTCAGGTGTCAGTAGTTTTCTAACACGGTAGAGAGAGCCTACCTTTTTCGCAGCAGCCCTGGCAATGTTTTCAATATAATTGTTCTAACTCATGTTTCCTGTGAACGTAAGGCCAAGCAGTTTGAAAGATGTACTCTCAGACAGTGAGTCACTGGCCATTGCTATTGGTGGCAGAGAAGGTTTCTTGTAATTATTGAAGGAAACACGTTTAGTCTTGGCAGCATTGAATGTGACCATCCATTTTTGTCCCCATTCCACTACAGATCGAAGATTATCCTCTAGTGTTTCTGCCATTTCTTTAGATATGTGTTCATTTGTTTTCCTGTCGTGTCTGTTATAGAGCGTGGTGTCATCAGCATATATACCCATCTCACAGACAATTTTGTCAGGGAGGTCATTTATGAATATTAGGAATAATAGAAATCCAAGGATAGACCCTTGAAGCACTCCCGAAGTCCTGTGCTTCGATGCGTTTTTTTGGTGGTTTCAGTAAATTCTTTCTTAGCTGTCGCTATTTCTTTCTTACAGTTATTTCTTCCTGTTCAGCAGGAAGTGAAAAGATATTTCGCCATGGGGCGTCTCTGATGAGATCCCTGATGGCTTCCCAGTCAGCCTTTTTATATCTCATTGTTTTGAGCAATGGCTCTTCAGTTTTTGGCGATTTAGGGCGATTTCAACCATTATCCTGCATGATCAGCGTTCCCAAGTGGACTTTGTGCATTCGCAACACAATCATCGGGAACTGTGGTCAGAAACAGATCTAGAAGTGATGCGTGTTGTTCTTGCTGGTCTGGGAAATGGGTTGAAAAGGTAACCATTTGTGATAGGGAATGAGATATAGAGAAGCTATTTGTTGTGGTACCAGCTGCGTCTGTGTAAGTAGAAAATCCAAGCCAGTTGCTGTGGTGGACATTTAAGTCACCACCTACATGCAATTGTGCGCTAATGTCGAGGGAAAGTGCTGTATCTATACTGTCAAAGATTTTGTTTATTCGGGTACAGTCCTGGATCGAGGGAGAGCGGTAGAGAAAATAAAAGTACCTAATGTTATGTTGCATGTTAAGTCTAAAGCACATAAAAGCTTTATCGTCCGATTCTAGTTTTGGTTCTCTCGTCAAGGGGAGGGTGTTACGAATATGGACTACAAGCCTGTGCATATGTCTGTCTGAGTCCTTACGGTAGAGTGGGAGATATCCGGGCATGTGAAAGTAGTTAGAGGAGATGGAGGAGTGTAGGTTAGTCTCACTTAGTGTTAAGATACCCGGGGTGTTTGTTAGGAGAAATGCTTCAGCATTGTCTAAATTAGTTCGTAAATGCAAACCTCAAGGGAGGGGCAAGTTGGGTTTTGTTTGAGTTTTGGGTTTTGGCCTGGTTTAAGCGTCATTTTTTATTGGACTGTCATTTTATTTAAGAGTTTCAGTTTAGGTAAGGGGTGCTGAATACCAGACATACAGCACAAGTAAACTATCAGTTGACCTTCCATCTACTAGGATTGTGGCCTCAGGAAAGCCCACCGGGGATGAGTGCAGTGTCCCTTTCCATGTGCGACATGGCACTACAAACATCCCGATATTATACAATTGTTGATGGAGCAGCCGCTCTAAGCGCTCTAAGCGCTCTAAGCGCTACCAAAGAGTTAGGGCACCTGTACTATCAGTCGGGAACAGCAGCCAGGAACTGTCAATCCGGTACCCTTAACCCATCAGACGATGGTCAACCAAATCTACTTGCACTGGCATTACGCCATTCAAGCACTCCCAAGTGCCCAGTTTAAAGGGATGGGATGTGTCGGGAGTGGGGAAAACGGCGTTCATTGCCTTAGTCAGGAAACAATATCGACCACTGAGTGTTTCTATTGAAGTCCTGTGATTCGACCTCTACGCCTGGCTAATAGGCAAAGAATGAGTATGGAAGTCGGGCGATAGACAGTGCCTATCTACTCCTTAAGCAGTTTAGGTTTGCATACCAGTAATTTGTTTTTTAGTCACCAGCTCTAGGAAGGTTGTCATCAAAGACTGGAGAGGCCTCTCTCCCCTTATGTTTAGCTTCAGAATTTTCCTTCTCCTAGACGGATGACCTGGGAAGATCTATGGGTGCATCAGCACCGAGAGGGTTTGCCCCGCGCCTGGGTCCTAATCCAGGTATTTCTGCAACCCAGTGTGGGTAGTTAATGTTACTGGGTTAGTTTGTAAAGGTTATATATCTACTGAAAAATAATACTCCTATAGTGATTAAGGGACATTGATATTTCATTGTTACTGGAGGAGAGTGTGAGTAAGAGTTCATGCAGTGGAAGCAGCTATATTTGCATCGGGTTTGTTGGAAGGAGTTAATATGGTTTAATATTTTTCCTTTAAATTTATAAGCATATATATATATATATATATATATATATATATATATATATATATATATATATATATACAAGCATTTCAGCCCGGCGTTGCCCGGATGTTTGGATGTGTATGTTGAGCAAAAAAAAGTGGTAGTAGGAAGGCAGGCTCGAACCCGTATCGCAAAGGAGGAAAAGAACGGGGTAAAACCTAACGTTTATGCTGTTACGACCACTGCCAAACCGGAAGCGAAATTTTTTAAAATTAAGGCTAGACAATCTAAAGGAGAGGACGACTTTCAAAAATATCGGCGAAAAAAGTGACCCCCCTGTAGAAAAGTGCCTGAAGATATTAATGTTTTTAGCCAATTTTTCGATATTTGTCGTATGAAAGGTTGAACTTTAAAACGATACTAATCTTGGTAAAATCCGTCGCCTCTATTGAAAGTTTAAGGCAGACATGCAAACAGACATACATACATACATTTATATATTGGTAACTAAAAAATTTCGACCCAAACTGATGAAAAAGCTTGCCCTATCTCTGAATACCCTTTATGTAAAATTTCAAATATTTAGACCAGAAATTGTCTGAGTAATTTGGAAGAGACCGCAGAGGTAAATTTTTTTTAACTTTGACCCCTATTATGACCCCTTAAAATTTATTGTTTTGGGCTCAAATCAAGTTATTAAGTTAGATCCATGTCCAATGAACCTATATCTAAAATTTCAAGTTCGTAGACCCAAAATTGTCGGAGGAGTTTGGTAGAGTTCTCAAAGGTCAAATCGTTGAACTTTGACCCCTTAATCTCCAAATTTCTGGCCAAAAACCGAGATAGATAGATAGATAGATAGATAGATAGATAGATAGATAGATAGATAGATAGATAGATAGATATGGAAACAATTTTGTGTTTACTGCACACTTTTTACGCAAATATTATGCAAGTATAAATCATGTAGAATATCTACATGAATATAATTACACGTAATAGTTAACTAAAGATGATCATCCCATAAGAAACCCGCAAGAACTAATAAGGAATTAATTAAAATGAATGTTTAAAAGAATATGCAAATTAGCTAGATCTTTTGCTAGTGAATGCAATTCCACAACCCATATAAAAGAAAATTGTATTTTCTTTTTAAATAAATAGAAAAGAGGGTTTTTAATATGAATATCAATACACACAAAAGAAAAACGAATTTATAGAAGTATATATATATAATATATATATATATATATGCCTTTTTGCTTTCTTACACTTTTTTGTTCTTTTTTCTCAACGTTGTTTCCTTTTTTTTCTTGATCTCTACACCCATCTCTCTTTTTTCTTTTTTATCTCTTCCTCTATTAACTTCTTTCTATTTTTTCCCTTTCTATTTCGTTGTGTATTTCTCTATCTATCTATCTATCTATCTATTCATTTCCTTCTTTTATAGGCAAAAAGTAAAATTGACGATTTATTTTATTGTTAACATCTGAATCCCATCTTATATTCTTTTGTTTAATTAAACTTTTCATTAATCTTTTTTCTCTAATCTCCAGTTCATCGATAAAACAAATATTAAATCTTTTTTAAGATTATTCCGAAAATGTCCCAACTGAAATATTAGTTTTTAATTAATTAAAATCGAATGTCAATTAGAATTAAAAAAAAAAACAACATAATTAATTTCTTCGATTTCAACCCGTTTTTATTTGCCAATTTATAAAGTTGAAAAAAGGAACAAAATTTCCTTCAATGTGAACGAAGTGCGTTAATAATAAAAAAAACAAAATGGCCGACAACAGATAATGTTTTTCTCAATATTCAATGACTATCTTGTGTTTTCCTTTTCATATGTTATGAGTGATTACCTAATAAAAAAACTTTTCCGTCTGTGTGTTCGTTTTAGATTCAGAAAGAACTGAGTGAATTTTAACCAAACTTGACGCGCAAATGAACCATGACGACACGTATGCAAAGTTAAAAGCAGGCTAATAGAAGCCATTTTTTTATGGAAGCAGACGTCAGTCGTTCTTTGGAACTAACGCTGCTCATTAAATTTAGTTTAGCCAGTTTAAGTTGATAAAAGATGCTTGAGTCAATGAAAGAGATAACGATGTTCTAAGTAGATTCTTTATAAAAGTATGATAATATCACAAACTCAACTTACTCGTATTGCGTAATGGTTTTAAGAATGGTGAGAATATTCAGGAATGTACATTTATTGACACACACAAACTTACACGCTTATACATATTTATGTTGCTTATATATACGCATTGCATATATATATATATATATATATATATATATTGCATATATATACGTATATATATATATTGCATATATATATATTGCATACATATATATATCGCATATATATATTTCATATATATGTATGTATATGTTGCAAATATGTATGTTGTATGAATTATATATGTATATATATACGTGTTGCATATATATATATTGCATATATATATATATATGTTGCATGTATATATATATGTTGCACGTATATATGTATATGTTGCATAATATATATATATATATATATATATTCAATATATATATATTCAAGTTTCGTGATAAAAAAATGTGCTGCAGTGAACTTTAATTTTCTAAGAATTAAGAAATATCAAATTAAATTCATTGCTATATGATACTTCAAGTATATATTAAGTTGAGTTTACGATGTATTGCAAGCAAGAATCGTTAAATATTTTTACCAGGAATAAAAACATTGAAAATAAATTAAATCTACTCTTACTTGTTAGGTATTTATTACCTAAGTTATCATCTACAGAAATCATACAGTTATGTAAAATACAGTTTTTTTAGTTATTCAGTGGATGAGTCTCATTGCAGTTTCTATTTTCATCGATTGAGCTCTCGGGCCCTGCCATTGTATTCTGTAAGCGATCACGAAAATCTACAATTTCTTGGTTCTGTAGCTTCTTTATGATTCTCTTCGGAGTGACATTGCTTGCAAAACATAGTTGTCACTAAAGTAAGGACTTTGTTCTAGAAATTTTATAACCGTCTCCATAGACTTTCTGCATCATCCCATGATATTGCTTCATCAGAGTGTTCTTGGTTATTTACATTAGTGTCAAGAGAATGGGAGATGTTGCTATTTTCATCACCATTACTGCCTTCAGGATATTGATCAGTAGTTTCCTCATCTTGTTGCACCCACATTTCAACATCATTTGCATTAAGTGATTTAAGAACAGTGTGGTTGGCTGGTAACCGTTTGGTTTCAAGATTTTTTGCTAGACCAGATGTATTATGATTCTTTCAATTCAGAAACCTTTGGCGCTGGGCATAATTTACCCCATGCGTTTGTTAATGTGCTTGCTCGAACTTGATTCCATGCACTTGCGAGAGAAAATATGGCGTATTTGATAGTAAAATGGCACTGAAAATCGCTTATACTCACGGTACTATTTATCATATTCATCATGAAATGATTTCTGTAGAAACATTTTAAGTTCCAAATAATCCCTTGATCCATAGGTTGGATGAGACAAGTCACATTAGGTGGTAAGTAGCACACAAAAATATTCCCGCAAGATGACACTAGTTCTGACTCAAGAGGATGTGCTCTACAATTGTCCAACAGAAGCAAGCACTTTGAATCAGGTTTACCTAATTCAAGAAAACGCCTCTGGATAAATAGCACAAATTCTTGTAAAAAACAATTTGTTGATTCATCCATCCATTTCGTGAAGAATAATAGGATACTGGCAAAGGCGAAACTCCTTTCAATGCTCGAGGACACTTTTATTTGCCGATGACAAGAAGTTTAAGTTTATGAGTTCCAGAGGCATTAGCGCATACCATCACTGTTAGTCTTTCTTTATTCAACTTGAATCCTTTAATTTTCTGCTCCTCGGATCCGGCTAATGAAGGTAAGCACTTCCAATTTACGCTACTTTCATCAGCGTTGTAAACACCCTCTGGTGTTTATATATATATATATATATATATATATATATATATATATATATATATATGTTGTATGAATTATATATATATACTATAAGTTTGGGATTTTTGTGTATTGATATTCATATTAAAAAACTATTGTTCTAATTATTTAAAAAGAAAACACAAATTTGTTATACATGGGTCTTGGTACTGAATTCATCTGCAAAAGATCTAGCTAATTTACATATTCTTTTAATTAATTCCATATTAGTTTTAGCATTTAGAATTTTTGTTTTAATTCAATTTATTACATTATATAATAAACTCTTAATGCTGCAATGTTTTAAGTTATAAATTTATTATATTTTTCTAGAATATCTTGTCTTTTTCTTTTCCAGTTTTAATAACTAGTCCTTTACTTTTTCATGTTTAAGCTTAACCATATTACGTTTCATGCTCGCATTTTTCTATTTTAATACATATATATGCATATATATATACATATATATATATATATATATATATATATATATATATATATATATATATATATATCAATTCAGGATTTTTTGTGTATTGATATGCATATATATATATATATATATATATATATATATATATATATATATATATATATATTAGTGTTGGGACGATTAATCGGAATCGGGAATCGGAAAAATCGGAACTTTTTGGGGTATCGGAATCGGTATAGGAATCGGGAAAAAAAATCTGTGCCTATTTTCCGATGCCAAAAATCATTCCATCAATTATCTTTTTTTTAATTTTGGTTTAAGAAAAAATCTCTAATTGTTAGTAGTAAGAATATAATAATAAATATTTATTGGTTTAAAATTTTCAATAAAATTAAGATCTATAAATCGCTTTCTTACAAGTGTGTTTTTTTACGTTTGAAAAAATATATGTGCACATTAAAAGTTGTGTTTTTATGATAATCGGGACAAAATAACCATTTCATAGTAAAATTTTTTTAGAGATTTATAAAGAATCGGAATCGGAATCGGTAATTGTATCGGAATCGGGAAAAATATTGGAATCGTCCCATAGACGGTCGGGTTTCAATCCTGGCTTGAGGTAGTTGCCTTTCTAGCCGCACTAATGAGCTGTGAGACAGCGAAACAGTACTGTATGTGGATGACTATAATGCTCCTCATCTTGAGTTGAGCATATTGAGAAGTGATACATGAATTACCATTAGTGTATAAGCGATGCTCTTTGTGTAAACAAATCAAGCTTAGGTATTTCGGACGATATCAAAACATCGTTAAACTCACGACTCACTCAGCAGCCGCCAATAGCGTAGTGATTAAGAGCCTTGACTGTCGTACAGACGGTCGGGTTTACATCATGGCTTGAGGTAGTTGCCTATCTAGCCTCACTGATACTGTATGTAGATGACTATATATATATATATATATATATATATATATATATATATATATATATATATATATATATATATGCAGCATTCTTACTTTTAAACATATTCTATTAAACAACATAAGCATTCAATGTCTACTTATTCTGGTTTGGATATATGAAGACCTTCTAGTCATCACTTATCAAGGCTTTAATAATCTAGCAGAATATTCAATAAAGACAAGCGTCAATCTGTACAATTTCAACATGGGTTTTGTCTACTATTGAACACGCATAAGGGGAGTTTAGATCAACTAAGTTCAAACGATATTAAGGCTCATCATATGTGGCGCTGAACCTTATCTCGGTCTTTTCATAATAGTATCCAAACAGCAGCTATTTTCATATAAAAAGAACACGTTTATATCTTTTTTATCTAAGGTGTGCTGTTTAGAATAAAGGGAATGTTGCAAGAACGGCCATCTTAACACAGTCGGAATTGCAACAGACTAAATGAGTATTCTCTTTGAATTATTTACCAACACCTAGAATTCTGTAAATACATGTTCTCGTTTGAGGGTTGTCCGTCACGTCTGTGTATATACATTATACACGCACATGCACAAACTTTAACCAATATGTGTGTGGTGTATGGGTGTGTGAGTGTGTGTGTATGTGTTTAGATATATATATATATATATATATATATATATATATATATATATATATATATATATATATATATGGGTGTGTGGTTGTATGATGTGTGTATGTGTGTATATGTAGGTGTGTGTATGTATGTGTGCTCCTGCATGTGTTTCTGTACATATGCGTGTGTGTATGCGTGTATGTGTGTATGTGTCTACATACGTATGCGTGTGTATGTGTGTGTATATATACATATATGTATGTGTGTGTATGTGTGTGTGATTGTGTATGCGTCTGTTATCTATTTTCTATTTTGTTTGTGCGTATCCTTGTGTTTTGGTGACTGAGTACATGTACGTACGTGTGTTTGGATTGGAAATCGATCTTGTACCTATCTAGGTATCCTGCCTCTGTCTTCCTCTTACGAGGGGCGTGCAATAAGTAATGCCCCTGACCCACTTCCAGTTGTCTGATCCAGCTGAAATTTTGCATGTGCAATGATTTATATCTACAGGTTATGTGGCAAATTACACCTCTGAACTAATTGTGGTTTCTGTTTTACAGGTGTTTGAACTGAGTCAGGTGTGAAATGGAGCTTGTTGAATGTCGAGCTGTGATCCGGTTTTTGTATTTGAAAGGACGCACACCACAGGAGACTTTTGATGAAATGAAAGAAACTTATGGTGATAATGCCCCATATTATGACCTTGTAAAACGCTGGCATCGTGAATTCAAACATGGCCGGAAGTCTGTGGAAACAGCTCCCAGACCTGGTCGCCCCCCTTCTGCCATTGATGAGGCATCTGTCCGTCCAGTTGAGGCTGCCTTTTGGAAGATCGGCGCATTACTATTCGCCAAATAGCCCAAGATGTCAAGATTAGTACAGAGTCTGAGGAAACTATCATTCATGACCATTTGCATATGTATAAGGTGTCTGCCAGATAGATTCCTGGTTGCTCACACCATTCCAGAAGCGAGAACGCGTCGAGTGCTCGAGGATGAATTTGGAGATGTGCCAAGATGAGTCAAAGTTTTTCAAAAGACTGATTACGCAGGATGAAACCTGGGTCCATCACTATGATCCAGAGACCAAAGCCCAGTTAATGCAGTGGAAGCACTTGGACTCACCACCTCCAAAGAAGGCAAGGGTGCAGCCCTCCGCTGGCAAGGTGTAGTTCAGTCTTCTGGGACCAGGACGGAGTAGTGATGACAGATTCCCTGGCAAAGGGTACCACAATTACAGGAGCCTATTATGCTTCACTTTTGAGGAAATTAAGGGAAGCTATCAAAATCAGGAGGCGGGGCAAGATCAGCAAAGTTACCCTCCTCCTGCAGGACAACGCTCCGGTCCTACAAAAACGGTCTCCAGAGCTGCATCAAACGATAGGAGAAATGCATAACTCTGGGTGGTTCCTATGTAGAGAAAGACTAATAACTGTGCCAAGTTTCGTTGCTCTATTGCTATGGGAAGTGAGTCAGGGGCATTACTTATTGCACGCCCCTCGTACACGCACGGGCATGCGCACACATAGGCACCCACCCACACACACACACAAGCATACACATGTGTAAGGGAAAAAACACGAATCTTGACCCACACACATTCACGCACACACACGGACAACAGACAACTCTCGCCTTAACACACAGGCATACACTGACACACACATACGCATACATCAAAAAAGAAAGAAAATCATAAAATCCCATAAAAATCTTCACCAAATAGACCAAAAGCCCCCTCGCCTACTAAATGGACTTAATTCTGATTGAACTCTAGAGCAACACACCGACTATTGGTGACAAAAAGTCTGAGATTGGCATTTCTCTGAAAAACACAATCAGTTTTGTTAGAGTTAAAATGTTTTGCAAAAAGACATTTCAAACTTTCACTTAAAAAACCTTTATATAAAAATATCTGAAGAGAGCTGAACAAGGCTTGAAACGCGTTATGAAAATATTTTTAAATAAAAAATGATAAAAATCTGAAAACCCCACAATTGTTGATGTCTACACTCTTTTAAATATATATATATATATATATATACATGTATATATATATGTGTATATATATGTATATATATGTATATGTATATGTATATATATATATATACATACATATATATATATATATATATATATATATATATATATATATATATATATATATATATATATATATATGATTGTTGAGCTGGATTAAATCCGACGATATGAAATAAAATGGAGGTGGAAGAACCTGGATACTCAACGTTTCGCCCGATTTATGCGGGCTTCTTCAAGAGGGATGACCATCCCTCTTGAAGAAGCCCGCATAAATCGGGCGAAACGTTGAGTATCCAGGTCCTTCCACCTCCATTTTATTTCATATATATATATATAGTCTGGTATATATATATATATATATATATATATATATATATATATATATATATATATATATATATATATATACCAGACTATATTAATAAAGGAAATCCAAAACTATATTAGCAATGTATAAAATGTCTTTATAATTACATATAATAAAATTATAGAAAAAAAAATTTTTTAATGTATATATGTAAAAATATTTTTAGCCTGTATATATCTAATTTTAAATAAATAAGAATGTAAATATACTAAATACTAATCATAGTGGGGGTAATAAGTAGTTAAATGGATTAATCCGTAATACAAGACTGATAAATTAAAAAATATATCCATTTTAAATGTGGAAATTGATGAATCACACAGGTAAGAAATTCATTTTTATAGTATGAAAAGGTTAGTAACTGCAATTAAGAATAGGAAATTGGATCAAATGTTTGTAACATGTCTTCTTCCTAAGATAAGGGTGGTGGTGTTCGATCAACACTGCTGGGGAGCCATGATGTAATATACTGTTTTATTTTTAAATCCCCGAAACAGTATTTCATGGTAAACAACTGATGATCTCTTGAAAAGTAAATTATTGGTACTATAGTAAATTCGAGAGCGAGTTGATGCAGTGATTGCAGGTGATTAAATAACTTACTGACTAGATGGTTTTCTAGCGAATGATAAAAATATTTTTTGTATAGTTTTAAAGGTTAAAAACTTCAAAGACTATATATATATATATATATATATATATATATATATAGTCAGCCACATACAGTATTGTTTCGCAGCGCATCAGTGCGAATATATATATATATATATATATATATATATATATATATATATATATATATATATATATAGTCGCACGATATATATCAACTTATAATATCTACACTCGCAGTTTTCTTTCCAGCAGAACTTTCAATCTAATCCTTAAAACAGATCTATTCGATCCGATAGTCTTACTCCAAGTCTACGGATGTACGCACAAGTAATAAATTTACTGATTGAGTAAAAATAATAATAATAAAAACAAAATAATAAATATTTGTTAGAACTCCTTCCTGCCAGCTCCTGACTTCAACTCTAATTTGTACCGTCGCACTGTCACAGCTGGGTGCGGACCCCTTTGTTTACGCCTATTTCCGAGTGGAGGGGCAGCAATTTCCTCCACGGAAGAATTACGTCCTAGACTGTTGTCGTGTAGCTTGCCATTATTGTCAACGTTGTAAGGCGGCTTATCACCGTTGTCATCATCAGGGGCTTTCGAGCTACTAGTGTTGGAAGCATCGTCTATTAATACCGATATTGGCCTGTTCAGTTGTTCGCTTTCTTCTGACGAGCTACTGGTGGTATTGAATGGTATGCAAGCTCCTGGATAATGGCGCAAATTCTTTTATGTGATAAGGGATTCCATCAACTATCTTCGAGTGTAGACTGTTGATTCCAGTCAGCCGGCATTGCTCGTACACCTGCTGCGAGGGATTCTAACCCAAACAGCATCTCTTACTGTGCCTGAGCATTATGCGGGTCAGGGTTGGGCATGGAGTCAACCTCTTGTATACGGACGTCGAACGTGTATACGGTGTTGGATGGCGTCATGGATGTTGAAACACTGTCTTTTGGTGTGTTGTTATATTAATAAACCGCTTCTAGTATGAAACATTGTTTCCTAGCCGCAATGATTTCCACACTTCTGTGGCGTCCATCAACCGCGTCATATCTTCCTGGTTTGTTGGCACACCGTAATCGAAGACGTACATCCCAATCGTGTAGGAGCAACCGAAAGTGTTGACTGGTAAATGCAGTGCTATTGTCCGTTAATATTTCGATTGGTAGCCTCACTCGTAAAATATGGATTCCAAGTGGCGTGCAATCCATTTTTGCTTGATATGTAGACTCTTCACCTGCCACTGGAGTGCCAGGTTACCTTTTTTTTTTTTTTACATTGGACGCGCAATCTGAGAACCCGTGCTCTTTGTTGAGTCGCTCAGGAGACTTACAGGCGAGTCCGAATTTTGCCAAATGATTTTTCAGTTAATTTGCAGACGTAAATTAACAAAAACGTCGTCGATTTATAATGACTTGCCTCGTTGTATTGACATATCCTGGGATATTACTGCGTTCACAGTTGATTGCATTATTATCGATGCAACAATTAAGCCAAAGTGTGAGGCAATATCTTTGCCCATTCAACATCACCGTCTGTGCATGTACATTTGAAGGTCTTCTTCAGGTCAAATATGGCAACATCAGAGCCTTAAAACTGCAATATCCTAAACTGCTGTGTACATAATCTGCATTCTCTTGGGGGAGGTATTATACGTTTCGTTAGCAAGTCGCACCTCTTTGAGCCAGGCCACCACATCTCCGTCGCCGTAGAATGGATTTATTATATTACTGCTGAGCTTTATTTTTGTCAAGAAACTCAAAAACAAAGTAAAAAAAATAAATAGAAATAAGTAGCCAGCCGAAATAACTTGAGTAAAAAATAAAATCTTTAAAAAACAATAAATATTTGTTCGAACAACTTTTTGCCAGCTCCTAACTTCGACTGTAATTTTCACCGTCCGTTCTCTCCCTATCTCTCGCGGCTATAAAAAAGAAGAGTTGTATGTTTTGGTTTTGATTCTGGCTGATGGTACCCAAGTCATATTTGTTTTTAACTTTTGATATTACTACCATGTATTGGGTTGAATAAGTATAAGTAAGGCCTCCTATTTTTGAACTTAAAAACTAAAACATTAAAGAGCTTCGAAGACGGAAGTTGTACTATCAAAATGAGCGACAGTTTGTGCTCCAGGTTTTATTTTTCTGCATAGTCACCACCACAATTCTCAGTGCATTTTTGCTAGCCTCTTTTGATGTCTCGATCTTAAAAGTCCAGAACTCACTTTATCGCTCACATCTCTGTTGCCATTCTGAAATCGACGACTCCATCTCCTAACTGTGCTAACATGCGCTTCATCGATTTTGTAAACATTCAACAGGCGCCCGTGAATGCTGATCGGTGCAATTTTTTCTGCATGGAAGAATTCTATGACGCATCTATGCTTCTGGCGCATGTCTATGACAGAAATCGCTTTCTTAAAAGTCACACGCCGTCAACATCTGCAATAGAGATTAAATATTCAGGTCATTAATGCATAAGTTCAGTGATCATAACAATGCAATTGACGATCCTATCTGCTCCATTCGGACAGAATAAAAAATAGGAGGCATTACTTTTGAAACGTCTCTAATATTGTTTTCGAAATCATACTCACCAGTCATGATGGGGACATTCCAATAAGCTGCAAGTGATCCAATGTGCTCCAATGCATACGAACATGCCGGACCCAGAAACGCCATAATATCTTCTCGATAAAACATATCAGCAGCGATACCTTTTGAAGAAAAGAAATAAATATTTCGTTATATTTGCCGGAAGGTGTACACTCGTGTGCAATATTGACTTTTCGATGTCTAATAGATATCGCCCCCAAAGTGTTCCAACAGTACCAGAGAGTTTTACAGCATTTAACCGTCTTCAAGTTCTTGATGAGCCGTTCCCCTTAAGTAATTCAATTTATCAAATTAAATTTACTTTTGACGATTGCTGTGATATTGTCCCATTGACTACTTTACACTCTTTAATCCTTATCCTCGAATGGCCTCTGGCCCTTGATAAGTGGTAACTCCTATGTAAAAGAAAAACAGCGCTCAAACAGACTAAAAACATACGAATTGCTTTCAATAAGTTTCGAGACATTTTTGTACGAACATTTAAAATTGTCGTAGACTTTTGAAAGTTCAGTATGTTATTGCTATACATCTCATGAGATGACTGACCAATTTTTATGATTTCAATTTCAAATGAATAGTTACAGCAGAAATTGGAATACACTCTACTAAAGCCTGGTTCTCCCAGCTTGTGAATTTCAAAAATACAATCTGGACGTGAGGACGTTTTAGAAGAACGATATAAAATAAAATTCTGTTTTAAACTTGAAAAACATGCACCAGAAACATATTACTTTTGAACCTTCTTGCATGAATCGAACATCAGGTTTTGAGTGGCATAAGAGATTCAAAGAAGGCAGTCTGTGAGGGATGATGAGAGGTGTGGAAGGAGTAAGAAAAGTCAGAACACCAGAGTTGATTGGCCAATTAAAGAATTTCATATATAAGGGTTATTGTGTGCCTATAGAGATAATAAGGCCACAGTTTGATGTCAGTGTGGGATTATTCGCGAGGAATTGAAAATGCGGACAATGCACCAGTCCACAACTCCATCCTTGTCACAGACTATTTGATCAACGTGGACATCAAGACAGTCCCTCATACTCCCTATAGTCCAGACTTTGCTCCCTGTGACTTTTGATAATTCCTAAGTTCAAGAGAAATTTTAGATGCTGTTATGAGACAATTGAAAGAGGCTGTGACGAGGGTCATTGACGCTCACACAAGAGGACTTCCATGGAGCCTTCCAGAAGTTGTTGGAACAATACAACAAGTGCATTACAGCCGGAGGAGATTACTTCGAAGGAGACTAGAGTTTCATGTGCGTACTAACAATAAAATTACCCATTCGGAAAAAGTCTGGAAACTTATTGGAGACACCTCGTACGTTGAATTACTAGACAAATTTTAGACGTTTTCTTTGTTTGATTTTATATCTCAATCAGTTTTTAATCACAAATTTACAAACATTCGTTTGCAGTATGACTATCGCGATATTAATGTGTGTATGTTGTATGGCAAGGGGTACATAACGGGGATGTGACGACATATAACGGATTACACAGCGATGATGACGAACCAATTACTTATTTATAATAGAAGATAGATTATAGATGAAGAGATGTGTAATGGACAGTTCCTTAAACACGGAGAGAAGATACATTATTCATGAGAGGAATATAGACAACACTTTGGAAACGGTTTCATATAATGTTCATTATATAAGACGAAGAGAAAACACATTACCTTGCGGTTGATGACAAACGAAGACCAAGGCTTACATAACAATATAAAGACATTTATTTTCCAGCTGGTGATGAGAATTATCAGAATCCGATGTCTGCTAAAATTATAACAGTGTCTCTTCTTCTTCTCTTTTGCTTCCAAAGGAGCTTAGGCTAACAATCTCTTCCAACTCAACTCGAACTGAACTCTGACTCCTCGCCGTCTCTGACCCTGGACTGACTCTAGTCTAACTTAACTGTATATGCTATATTTCTTTGTGACGTCAGAACTTCGCCAAACATGTGAAGAGATCCACATGGACATTGCATATGCTTCCAACACGTGTTCTGGCAACACAAAGAACATTCCTTAATTGCATTGTCCCATTATTCCTCTAACCTAACTTTGTTTTTATAGTTATTTCTAACTACAATGGATAATTTCACGGCATTCCTGGAATCGTATCTAAATGACAATAATGTATTTATTTTAACTTTTTACACTGAGTTCGATTCCAACATTCTCCTTTAATAATAATTATATTCGACCTTAATTACTTCGTTTCTAACTAAAAACCGGGAGCTTTCCCCTTCAATATACAACATGTATACAATGATATCTCTATGTGACGATGTTATCTTATGGATTCTCGCACACCACACACACAACTAGCACCGCCAAGAAATAATGATAAAGTAAGATTTGGACAGGTGATAAAAAGGCGAATCTATTGAACTCTCTAAACGAGATGGCGCTCTGACCGTTGGTGCTGATCGAATAGTTATGGGCTGAAAAAGGAGGCAAAGGTAGTTAGTTCTGGTCACTACCTTGAAGTGACTAAGAAAAAGACTGGACATCTAGGATTTCCGTTCGAAGATATATTGGGAGACGAGTAGATTGAGAAGAATAGATCGGAGTAGACTAGCTGATCGAATCGAGCAAACGATGAGAGGAACTGACGAGTAGATTGATGATCTTGACAGAGAAATAATCCCAGTTAGGTCTTAGCTGACATACAGGAACTTAATTTAAACGTGGACGCTCCAACGATACACACACATACACATGCGCCTATTACCGACAAGTCAAATACATACTGTATATATTTGCAGTTGTACTTTTATTATGTCGATCGTTTTTAATTGTTGTGAATATAAAGTGCAAATCAGGGCACGCGCTCATGGGGTCACCAATACAAGAAACAACACGGTCAGAACCCGAAGACAAAGGATAAGGATATGCACAATACAAACGTCGACGGTTGTCGAGAGGCTGCATAGTTTCCCGGTAGCGGTATAATTGGTTAATGAGAATAAGAATGGCTGTATTGAGATGGGTTGTGGCAAGTTTTGGTTCATCAAACGGTTACCAATGAGGATGTTTACGGACTTCCATTTAAGCACGATGGAACACAGTGTGATCTAACATGGGTAGAACACTCTGGCCTATTACATGAACAGTCGTAAAATGAACTCGTCGCCATTTCCCGTAGGCGACTACTAATTAACTTCTTTTTCCAGAAATAGACGGCAAAGCCTGGGATAGTGCACCTCCTAGAACCGGACTAAATCTTATCTGATGCCGTCCGATCCCCGCAGGTCAGCCTCCAAATGCCAGAATGATTCCAAGGTAACGTTTGTAACGTTTACACGTAGATACTCTGGGCCCAGCACGTTTTTTTTTTGTTTTTTTTTTAATTCAATTTTCACCCCAAACAAGGCACAGTGCCACTTTGAAGCAGGGGGCTACTATTAGGGAATTAATTAGCGGGGTCATTATGAAGGGAGAAGAGTACAAAGATGTTTGTTAACATTACACTTGAACTTCTGCATATCATTGCAGTTGGGAAAACAGAATCCCGGAAGGGAGTTCCAAAGACCCGCAGTTCTGGGGAAGAAACTATTGGAGTAAAAGGCTTTCTTGCACCTAGGGATCTCTACTGTAAAGGGATGAGACTTGGTAGCTTGTCGGGTTTGTCGGGGGTAGTTACGTCGGGGAGGTACAAGTGTTTGCAGTTCGTCAGAGCATTCACCATTAAAGTATTTGTAGAACAGGCAGAGGGATGCAACATCTCGTCGATGGGACAGAGGTTGAAGCCTAGATGACAGTTCAGGACCTATCAGATTGGCGACTCTTTTTTTAACCCTGTCCAGGAGCGAGAGACAAGCAGCAGATGCACCAGCCCAGATGTGACAACAGTACTCCATACATGGGCGAATGGTTGCCTTATAGAGGTATAGGATACTGGCAGGCGTAAGTAGTTTTCTAGCACGGTAGAGGGAGCCAACCTTCCTTGCAGCAGCCTTGGCAATGCTCTCAATGTATCTATTCCAGTTCATATTCCCTGTAAACGTTAGGCCGAGGAGTTTAAAAGAAGTACTTTCAGGCAATGTGTAGACTCCGTTGCAAAGGAGACAAGGATTAGGAAAGAACTTTAATTCACTGTTTCAGGTTTTAATAAAAGACCTTTATTCTTTTTTCTCCTGCCACGCATGACTTCTAGTCGGGGTTGTAACGTCACCCACGTGTCTTTAAAGTGATAGTGATTGTGATTATCGGTCTGTATACACGTTCTTTTTTTAATCATCTTTTTTCTTTTTCCTTGTCGTGACGTCACTCCGCACACGGCTCCCATTTTAATACAGCCACCATACGCGCGTCCGTGCTCTGTTACACTTTGGCTGGTATGAACATTCAAAGCAAGCACAGATACTTTACTATGATCACTACGAGAAACGCGCAAACTAAAGACTGAAGGAGTTTATGGATGAACGAAAATCTTCTTAACAAAATAAACGCTAAAAGGGTTTAGATTGGAACAGGCGAGACTCAAAAGGGGGCTCTGTTCCCTGGAGAATCAATCGAGCGATTGTGGGTTAAAGTGGAACCTTAACGTTATTGCTTGTGCAAAATGGAAATCACTGCTTGTTTTGGATATATTTACAACTAGCTGGACGCCCGGCATTGCCCGGTCGTACAATACGCTTAAACATAATATTTTAATTTATGCAGATTGTGTATGCATTATTATGGAATCAATCCTCGAGTGAATATTATCTATTACGAGGAATAATTTGCTCGGTGGACTAACTCGTAAAACATTTTTAAATAATAATGATAATGTCGTTCATCAAATTCCGTCTGTGTCTGTTTACTATATTACGTCAGCTGATATTTGAGCTTGACGATGTTAAAAAAATAGTCTTTCTTCTCGCATAGATAAAAAATAGATTTTTTTTACAGGGGAATATTTTACGTTACACTGGCCAAGGTTACACCGGTGTAACGTAAAACATTCCCCCGTAAAAAAGTATTTTTATCTATAAGAGAAGAAAGACTATTTTTAAGATCGGATGAATTTTCTACACAAAACATATCTAAGAACACTGCCAGTCATATAAATTACCTTTGTGTGAAATTTGCAAAAGATAAGCTCAGCCGTTTCGGAACCTATGAGGAAGGAACTCGCACACACACACACACACGCTGACTTTTATATAATAGTAAAGATTATTGAATGTACACCTGTTTCGTTGGTTTGTTTAAACGAGAAGTGACTACATCTATTGATAGAACTACAAACTATACATGTGACAAAACACATAAACCGATAACATCGGATGCGTTTGGCCCGATGAGTTAAGTAAAGGACCCACAGCGCTAAAGGGGAAAAAAAAGAAACAGAAGATAAAGAAAAAATAGAATGACGTGTCCATTATGTTTACCGTGATAAAATCGATAGAAATCTTTTTTTTTTTTTTTTTCATTCTCATTGTAACGGAAATAAAAGCAGTCTTAACCATAAGCCTTGTTCAACTAAAAAAAAAAAATTAGTAGCAGTAAAATCTATGGCATTCATACTTATGAAACAAAAGGTGGCAGACAACAAAAACTGTAGCGTAATGCAGTTGAGATCAGTAGAAAAAAAGGGTTATTCTACACTGCGATCAATGGAGGTTAAGGTGTAAGCCTATTCACGGCAGCGTTATCTAAGTTTAAACAGAAAACTATTACGACACTCATCTTTGCCATAAATCGATCTTTAATGCACCGATTTCTTTGCACAATCACGTTGGCACACTAGTTTCCGTTAAATCACCAGAGTTAGCCTGTTCAGTATTAAAGCCTGGTCAGTATTAAATGGGTGATCATTTGGGAATACAAAGTGCTCTCCGCTTATCTCGGCATTGTTTCCAATTGTCCTGAACTTGCTCTTGCAACTAGAATCAAGCAGTACAAATTAAGGAGATGTGTGATTGGGATTTTGCAACTCTTGCTTCACAATTACACGTGCAGCTACCCTTGCAAGAGGTATCCATTGTCTCTCAAGACTAAACGTAGGCCATGATTATGATGATGATGATGATGAGTTTTATTTTTTTATTTTTTTTTTATTTTTTACGTTTTCACCCCAAACAAGGTACAGCGCCACTTTGATGGAGGGGCTAATATCAGGCAGAATTTGCAGGGATACTATGTAGGGGGTTCAGCAGCAAGATGTTTGTGCACATTACACTTGAACTTTTGCATGTCAATACAGTTGGGGAAGCAGGAAACCGAAAGAGAATTCCAAAGTTTATCAGTCCTGGAGGAAGAAACTATTAGAGTAGAAGGCTTTCTTACATCTATGGATCTCTACTGATCAGGGTTAGGAATTTGCTGCTTATCAGGTCTGTCGGGGTATTTACGTCGAGGGGGTACAGGGGCTTGTAGTTCGTCGGAGCATCTACCATTAAAATATTTGTAAAACAGGCAGAGGGATGCAATATTTCATCCATGGGACAGAGGCTGAAGCTTACATGCCAGTTCAGGACCTATAAGTTTGGTGACTCTCTTTTGAACCCTGTCCAGGAGCGAGAGACTAGTAACAGAAGCGCCAGCCCGAATGTGGCAACAATACTCCATATATGGTCGAAAGGTGGCCTTATATGGAGGTACAGGTATTTTCAGGGGTAAGTAACTGTCTAGCACGGTAGAAAAAGAGCCCACTTTCTTCGCAGCAGCCTTGACAATGCTCTCAATGCATCTGTTCCAACTCATGTTCACTGTGAACGTTAAGGCGAAGAGTTTGAACGAAGTACTTTCAGGTAATGTGTCTTTAGCCGTAGCTATTCGTGGTTGAGAAGGTTTCTTGTAATTATTAATGGAAATGCGTAGTCTTGGCAGCATTGAACGTTACCATCCATTTTTGACCCAATTCCACTACAGACCGGAGGTCTTTCTCTAGGGTTTTCGCCATTGCCTTGGACATGTGTTCATTCGTTTTCCCTTCGTGCCTGTTATAGAGCATGGTGTCGTCAGCAAATATATCCATCTTAGAGACAATTTTATCAGGGAGGTCATTTATAAATATCAGGAATAATAAAGATCCAAGGATCGACCCCTGAGGCACACCCGCATTTATATCATATTGCCTAAACCACGTGTTCTCAACCGGGGTCCACATGGACCCTAGGGGTCCATGGAATATTTCTGGGGGTCCACAGGCAAAACATAACAAAACTTATCATTATTATTATAGTTGTTGTAGAATACTTTATTTGCATTAAATTAGTTTTCATTTAAAAATAAATCTAAATTATATAATATTTCTTTGATTATTAAAACCTCAAAATTTATATGAGTGAAAGAAGATTGTCTTATGACCAATAGTTATGAAGGGGTCCACCAAGATGAAAAGAAGGGAAAGGGGGTTTAGACGTACGACCGTTGAGGCGATAATTTAATGGGTCAGTTCTTTCGCCAGATTTCTTGTAGACTGGTGCCACTGAAGCAATTTTCCAGCAGTCAGGAAAGAAATGTATATGTTTATATATGTCTATGCATAGGATTCACTCCTAAACTAATTATCCGATCATTGTGCATTTTGGAACACAGCTGCAAGGTATAAGGATGAGTAATGTGGTGGATGATTTAGGGTTAGGGTAAGGGTTAGGATTAGTATTTAATTTGATTTAGTTTTATGCAAAGAAGCGTTTCGTAAAAATTCAGATTCCTAATATTTTTTTTAATTTGAACAATAGATAATAGACATCAATTGATAAATATTCTCCAAATTTCGGTTTCTTTGGAATATTTTAAAGGGTCTTTAAGGGGTATGATATGGGCACAACCTCTTATTTGAAAGTTTCAATATTTCAGATTTGCATTAACCATTAGGCATCAATCAAACAAAATTCCCTGAATTTTATTCCTTTTTATAACGTTTTTCCGCTCAACTTTTAAATTTTTGACATTTTCTAGCACGAAAATCGTGTAAGATTTTTGGTGAAACTTGGAATAAGCATTCTAGATATAAGGTTTAATATCATTATATCTTGATTTTAATCTTCATAAGAAAACATAAAAGTGGTAGAAACCTGTTTTGATTGGGATAAATATTTTTTTTAGTCAATAGATACACTGCTGATCAAAAATTTAAGACCATTTAAAAATCTTTAAAAAGAAACTTCTTTTTAAGGATAGATTTTAAACTCTTCCGACTTAAGTTTACTAATACTACAATCTAAAAGCTTATGAAAACGAAAAAGTACATTCTAAAAATTTTATTTAAACATTTGCATTTTTATTAAATCAGGCTTTTTTACACATGATCAAAATTATAGACCAAGGGTATAAATTGTTAGATTTATGGCAATTCTAATGTTTTTAGTTCAGTTAGAGATTAGCAGTCACTATGTAAAGGTATTACCATGCCTAACGCAAGAAAACTAACCGAAGTTGAGTTGTCTCGAATTCTAGAATTTCATGAGCAAGATTTGTCACAGCGAGCGATAGCAGCTAAGGTAAATCGCAGTAAAACTGTTATTTGCAACTTTCTAAAGAACACTGAGAATTATGGAAAAGGGCAATCCTTTGATAGCCCCCCCCCCCCAGTTTCTCCTGCATTGAGTAGGAGAATCAGACGTTTTGTTATGAATGACAGATGACTTTCTTCTAGTCAAATTAAGGTGGTTACAGATGCTGATTGCAGTCCAATAACCATCAGACGACACTTACAACAAAAAGTCATAGTAAATAAAAAGCATAAACAAACGTCACAAAGTGGACTGCTTAAGATTTAGTCGTGAATACCAAACCTGGAACGTTGAGAAGTGGAAGAAATCCCTGTTTTCTGATAAGAAAAATTCAATTTAGATGGTCCTGATGGCTTCCAGCGATATTGGCATGACAAAAACATGCCCCTTGAAATTCTTTCCACACGTCATAATGGTGGAGGGTTCGTAATGGTATGGAGTGCCTTTTCTTACAGAGGGACGATGGAACTCCAGGTGGTGCAGGGTCGTCAGAAAGCAGCTGGTTATGTTAACATGCTACAAAAAGCATCTTTGATGATAGAGGGTCATCGTTTGTGTGGGGATGGACGGTTATTCCAACAGAGTAATGCTGCAATCCACACTGCAAGACGGACCTTGAGCTTTCTACAAGAAAATGGAGTCCATCTCTTGGGACATCCTGCATGCTCATCGGACTTGAACCCAATATAAAATGTTTGGAGATGGATGACAAGAGAGGTTTATCGAAATGGCAAACAATATTCAACAAAAAATAAACTTCGTGAAGCCACTTAAGAAACTGGAGCAGGATCCCCCGCACCTTAATGGGAACCCTTATTTCTAGCATGACCCAAATAATTTTTGAAGTCATCAAAAGCAGTGGAGGTAGAACTCATTATTAAGTTTGATTGTTGAATGTTTTCATGCACTTTTCATACAATTTAATAGAATTTTTGTCTCTGTTCTTATAATTTTGATCATGTGTAATAAGCCTAATTTAATAAAAATGTAAAATTTAACAATAAACTTTTTGAATCGAGCTTTTTTGTTTCCATAACCTTTTAGATTGTAGTATTGGTAACCTTAAGTCGGAAGAGTTTAAAATCTATCTTTAAAAAAAAGGGTTTTTTTTTTTAAAGATTTTTAAGTGGTCTAAAATTTTTGATCAGGGTGCATGATATGTCCAAACGTTGACATACCTTTTTTCTGCCTCTTGGCTTCGTCGCTTGTAGCTGCAAAGGGAACAGCATGCACCAAATAACAAATCGGAGGCTTAAGCTTAAAGTTTGGCTTCATTATTTCTTAGTCTTGGCGGTTCCCATTTTGTTCTTATAGGTCGTTAACTCTTTTTTAGGTTTCTAATTCCCACGCATCCTTGCGCCAATCTCGAAGCGTCTATTCTGTTCAAAATCGGAAACCAGACCGACTTGCATGCAAAAAAAAAAGATATCTTCCTCTCTTTCTTTCATGCTCTCTCTTTCTTTCTTTCTCTCTTTCTTTCTTTTTATTTTGGCGTTCTCTTTCACACGAACCCGATTAACCTCTTTTCGGTGCTACCGTCGAGCCCAGCTACAGAGTTTACATACGTCAGTAACTTAACCCTTAAACTCTTCTTGCATTAACAGCCTTCACAGGAAAATCACAATTTTCAACAGGCCGGCGTAACCCGGGATAGATTACATATCACGTATCACGCTAACTGCACTGACTCTATTTCCGGGTTATCCTTACATGTACTGTAACCCTCGCCAAAAATCATACTAGTTAACATAATTTCTACTTACTGACGTAGGGTCCCAATATATAATAAGTGTTATTGGATCCCGGCAAGTTGCAATTTGTTGAACAATGGTCTAGTTCGTATCCGTTGCTGGGCACAAGCAAGATATCAAAGTAAAAATTATACTGGTTTACAAAGAAATTTAGGCAAGCACAAAAATACCCGTTTTGCCTAATTTGAGGATGCTGAATTCAAATTTGAAAAAATCCGTTTTTTAGATATGCATAGTGTGAATTTTGTGCATATATGGTACATAAAAGCGTATGTGAATTCAGGGTTAATTTTAATATTGTGAGACTTTTGGCTTAGTTTTTTTTTTTTTTTTGTAATTATGCATTAAATGTAAGTGATAACATTACATTATATATATATATATATATATATATATATATATATATATATATATATATATATATATATATATATATATATCAAGACGATTTTTGGCAGCTAAGGCCACAGGTCTCCATCCACACTAAGTAGTGGTCTGGAAGATTTTCCCTCACTCGCAGGCGGTGCTGGGGGTTGGTGTCCTTAAACTATCGCATTACACATCTTTTAAAATAGCACATTTCGTCACTCTCATGGGTGAATCAAGAGATCTGGTTGCACACATTTTACAGATTTTACTGATTTTATCGAACGTCTACTGTTTTTTTTTTTGTTTTTGTTTTTTTTATCCCAAACAAGGTTCAATGATTTAAAAACATTATTACAATGATCTAAACATAATTCTCAATGAAAAACCAAGACATGAAATAATAAAATAATAATAACCCGCATTGCCTATCGTGGCGACAATGTCACAACTGCCTGAATGACAGATACTAATAAAAGAAGCTCACCCAGCAGCTCTGCTAAGTGGGTGCTAAGAATACTCGGGTTAAAACAAACTACAATTGGAGCTTCAAGGCACGCAGATAGAAGGACTCGGGGATGAACTGTCCGAAATTAACACTGATCCGGTCGTTATTAACGGAATCAGAATCAAACGAGAAGGCTGCATAATCCTGAAGAAAATCGACAATCAAATGGGTTCTACGTGGCCACGCCTAGACACAACAAGATGAAAGGAAAGTAGAAAGAGGTTCCTCCTCTAGGAGTGATCAAAAACTATGCTGATGGTGATGATGATCATCATCATTATCATTATCATCTCTGGCATAATATTTTTCATACATTTACATGAAATTATCGTGCAAATACCTTTTAATAGTTTGCGTGAACGCAATCATAAATCGAAAACAAAATCATCGGATGTTCAGGAAACGGAAATAAGATTTTTACTTGTTGCCCTGCTTGACGGGGGGTGGGTGTTCAGGGCACATCTGGCTGAGGGCCAAATTGATTCTACTTGGTATCAATTCAGAAAACTTTGCATGATATCTTCGCAAAACTCTTTTTTTTTTTTTACAAAGGAATCACAATTTATCAAGGTCCAGAAGCCAATCGAGGATAAGGGTTAAAGTGTACAGTAATCAAAGGGACAATAATGCGGTAACCGTTGGAAGTGTAAATTGGATTACTAGCTCATTAAGAATTTGCTTACGTTAGACTTGAAGGCGACCATATTGTATTCAGCTGGGAAGCAGTAAAACGGACGTGTGCAGTTCTAAGAAAGAAGCTTTGTTCACGGAATCTACGTTTAGGTCTAGGCACGGACAAAGGGTAAGGGAAATTATTGATAGTGTTTTCTGCTAGACAATTGTTTCTCGTGAAGGTATGGCGAGGGGAGACCATAGATTGATGCTCAGACGAGCACTTGCCATGAAAATAACGATAAAGCAGAGACAAACTTGCAACGTCTCTTCTGTGCAACTCTGCTTTCTATTATGTACTAAGGTCTGTATTCGTTTCATTATTATAAAGATAGATAGATAGATAGATAGATAGATAGATAGATTACCAGTGAAACCCGACTGGCTAGAATGAAGCATTTGCTATGACGTCACATATGATATAATCATATGATACCATATATTACGTAATCTGCTATATCGTCATACATGACGAAATCTGTTATGACGTCATATATGTCATCTGCTTTTCGTCATATGACGTATATTATGAACAAACAAGCAAACAAACAAAAAACAGACAGGAATATGACTTTATCATAGCAGATGCATTGATAGATGCATAGATAGATAGATAGATATATAGATAGATAGATAGATAGATAGATAGATAGAATGGAAATACGCACATTATAATTGTCGTTAACGTGACTATAAAATCTGAAAAAAAAAGAAAACGATTTGAAAATGTTGATCTGCTGTAAAAACGACGAAGCAGACATTTACTTGATAAGATGGATGGAGTCCATCATTCATAATGGAACAGCCGTTCTCAATAAACAACGCTAATGTTATAAATCCATCAATTGCCGATAAAACTAACAATCTGTCCCTTTCTTTTTCATTATTTTATTTTATTCTTTTTTATTATTCTTTTTATTTTATTTTTTTTATTTATTTTTTGTTTTGGACTGTTATAATATTTGGATCGAATCAAGCCAATGAAATGGTTTTCAGTGTCAGTGCTCCCACATTTGATTGTGATAAATCACACAAAAGCTGAATCTATTCTTCTTTCAGATTCGCTTTTTTAAAAAAAATGTACTTTTATTTATTTGCCTTTCGACAGAGCAACCAATAAGCATCTATAAGCGAATGCATCGATTATCTCCCCTTACAATTCAATATTCATCTTCATTGGTAATTAGCAGGGAGGCCCGAAGTTGCCGGATTAAATGATATTCAATGAATGTTTCACACTTCCATATTTTTATTGTCATCGAAATCGGTGAAATCGCCCATTTTTCAATCAAATCGACTTATACACACACACACACACACACACACACACACATATATATATATATATATATATATATATATATATATATATATATATATATATACTAGCAAAATTACCCGTCGTTGACTGGGTTCAAAAACAGCCTACAGAAAATGGACTCTGATTTATGAAAGTATGATAGGTTATGAAAAGGAAGGGTTGTAAAGAGATAGCTTCGAATTTGGGGGTATCAAAACCAAAGAAAAATATGATGAAAGTAAAAATAAAATAGATAAATCCCATAATTTATTATACTATACCTGTTCACATTGATACACTTATCACAATATTCTGTGGATCTATATTAAAAAAAAAACCTTGTTAAACTTTGTGACATATTTCCATTCTATGGAGGTCAGGTGCGAACGAACACCCTATACTTTTATTATACCATATTTCTTCAAACTGAAACATAATTATCAAAGTATACTTACGCAGATAGATATGAAAAGTCTTTATTAAAGTTTGTGCCTATTTCCATTCTATGGAGGCCAGGCGCGAACGCAGACCCCACAATTTTATTATACCATCCCTATTTAAGTTGAAACATACTTATCAAAGTATTATTATGTACATCTATATCAAAAATACTTGTAAACGTATTTTTTAATTTTTTAATTTTTTACTTCCATACTTTGGGGACCAGGCGCGTGCGCAGACCCCCACAATTTTAATGAATCATCATTATGCTAGATCAAACATAACCATTCCTGTGTCTCGATACATCTTCTATCATTATATGTGATTAGTTTTCTATAATAGTCAACCATGTAGGAGCCTCTTCGTGACCAGACACACACACACAGACGTTCAGCTTTATATATATATATATATATATATATATATATATATATATATATATATATATATATATATATATATATGTTTAAAAAAACACTTTGAAAAAGAGTTAAAAACATATTTAATTTTAAAAAAGGGAAGCAAAAAATAAGGTGCTAGTCCTGGATCCGCGGAGTTTCAAAGAAATACTTTCCTTCTCATCAGAGGGTAAGGATTAGTAAAATGCGGGATCGGATTTTGCTTGCAAAAGTATTTAATGAAACTACAAGTAAGTCATATATCTTACATCGTAAAAAATAGTGAAGAAGAGGGAATATGGGGAATAAAAAGGTGACTTCACGTGAATGGATGGTGAGGAGTAAAATATCCAATAACGGTAAAATCCAAAAAAGTTGATTAAATTTCCATTTCCACAAGTAAAATCCAAAAGAAATCGCGTTATTAGAAGATGCTTCAAAGTAATCCAAAAGGCAAAATCCGTGTAATAATTTACAAATAGGTACAAGGAAAAAAGAAATGAGTTCAAAAAGTATTATCAGAGGAAGATAAATTGTGCATAGAAAGGATATATATATATATATATATATATATATATATATATATATATATATATATATATATATATATATAAGCTTCAGAATGTGAGAGAACATATATTTCCACAACCAGACAATTTTGCAGCTCACAAGAGCCATGACTGCCAACAAACCGGAAGTCCAAGACTCGAGTTTCGCCCTCATTTGGGCTCATCAGTAAGACCCATTAAGATTATACTCTGTACTAGCAGGCCGCCCCAACGTTGCCAATCGTAAGATACGCTTCAATATAGTATTTTCATTCATGCAGATTGGATATTTAATATTATAGAGAAATTCGCTATCGGTTATTATATTAAACCTAATACATAGTAGCTATATTAAAACTAAAAAAACTACATATATGATTGAGTGCCATCAGCTATAGTCGAAACCACAATATACAACTCTCTACTCTCATTCCTTAACCTCTCAGTCACGCTCATATGTATATATACTTCGATTTCATCACTTATCAAGGCCTGGAGGTCACTCAAGGATAAGGTTAAGTGTTAGGTAGATGGTGAGGCAACAAGATCAGTTATGGTGCAACTTGGGTAGGTCTTGATTATCTAAATGGACAACTCAATAGGAATTTATTCACATTAGATTTGAAAACGACTATGTTATAGTTAGCTGTCTTCTGTTGTCTTCTGTCCATTATAATCGGTTTTGTATGTGATGTTGCTTTAATGGGGGCTTTCTCACGGCTTAACAGACTTTGCCACTTCGTACAGAAGGTGACATCAAGTACTTTTTGAGACATTCTTCAATCCGGCTTGGTCAAAGATTTCCCGACTTGTCTGCCCAGGGTTCTTAACAACTTCACGTTTAATTTGGGAAGAGAACGAGGGCAGTTTTAACTTTTGCTAGCTGTTCTGTAATAGGACTCTTTTTAAAACTACTCAATCAACCTTTACGACCCATTTTATTGACGAAACAAATTGCATTGTTAATAATTTGACACACCTCAAATACCGTGGATTCAGCAATTACGATGGCAAGTTGTTTACATTGCGTGGAAGAGTACGAAAATTTCACAGTACGCGCAGCTCAGCATTGCCAACGTTTCTGAAGCTTTTGATACGAAACTACGGGTAAGTTTCTGAAACTGGTAAAAAAATGTTATCTGTTAATAATTTGACACGCAGTATATATATATATATATATATATATATATATATATATATATATATATATATATATATATATATATATATTTATATATATATATATATATCAGGTTAACACGAGAGTTCTTGCGGTTTATAACTATTAAATTCAGATGAACATATTTTCAGCTCAAGCAAAATTTATGGATAGAAATAAGCACCATAAGAATAAAACTTATTTTGCCAACGCAAAACAAGTGTATTTATACCATAACGTAAAAATCTTGCGTTTTGGTGGCTATGAAGTCGTTGGAGTCACTGGAGGTGTTTTTGATATCGTCAGGTTTTTTAAGCATTTTTCACACATAACGTTGTCGAAATGCTTGAAAAACTGGTAGTCAGTAGGTGAGAGTTCTGGAGAGCATTGCGAATGAGGCAGAGTTTCGTAGCCCAATTCGTTCAACTTCTGCATGGTTGATTTAGCAACGTGCGGTAGGGCATTGTCGTGAAGGAGAATTGGGCCTTTTCTGTTGACTAATGATGGATGTTGTTGTATATATATATATATATATATATATATATATATATATATATATATATATATATTCTCGTAAAGAATTTCTCTACCGGTTTTCATAATTGGTATATATATATATATATATATATATATATATATATATATATATATATATATATATATATATGTGTGTATGTATATATTTGAATATATATATATATATATATATATATATATATATATATATATATATATATATATATATATAGGGTTTCGAATCCTGAGTTCGGATGTGTCTAACTGATGAGCCCAGATGAGGGTGAAACTCAAGTCTTGGACTTCCGGTTAGTTGACTGTTATGGCTCCCGTGGGCTGCGACGTTGTTTGGCTGTGGAATTTATTATATATAATCTCTCACATTCTGAAAATCCTATCCTAAGTTACTCGCTTGGTTAGCATTGCTTATACCAATAAGTTTTAAGTCCAGATGAGGTGACTTAAACTGTAAATTGAGCATTCATATATTGTTTTAGCAAAAACCAAGACATCAAAGAATGGGTTGATAGCAACAAATAGTGTATTTCATCGTTAGTTACAATTGTTTCAAGACTATTCGGACAAATTCAAACAGTATGTCGTTTGACGCATTGATTAAAAAACACTTTAACAATGAACAGTATGGAGTCCATTTTCCTGATATGGAAAAAACATGGGAAAATATTTCACCTACATCTCATACTTCCAAAATTTATATATATATATATATATATATATATATATATATATATATATATATATTCTCTCTATGAAACAGTTTAAGATTATATATATATATATATATATATATATATATATATATATATATATATATATATATATATATATATGGTGATAAAAACGAGTTATATTATTATATCGCGACAATAAAACTTTTTTAAACAAAACTTTGGATAGTTTTTTTTTTAATAATAATAAAAACGAATTATATTATTATTATATCGTGACGATAAAACTATTTAAACAAAACTTTGTGTCAATATATATTTTTAAATAATAATTAAAACGAATTATATTAGCATACAGCGACAATAAAGCTGTTTAAACCAAACTTTGTATTGATATATATATATTTTTTATAATAATAAAAACAAAAAACAAGTACGTATATTATTAATTATATCGTGACATAAAACATTTTTTAAACCAAACTTTGGATTGTTTTTTTTTTTTAATAATAATAATAATAATAAAAACGAGTTATATTATTTACTCGCGGCCAAGATTGGTTGCGTTTATATATTTCCATAACTTTTTACAAAACATTTAATTCTTACTTATTTATTTATTTTTAAGCAATACAAAGTTTGGTTTAAAAAGTTTTATTGTCGCGATATTTGTTTACAGAGTCAGTGTGTGTTCGAAGGTGAAGGTCAAACTGGTGTCGAGGGAAAGATGTCTATTTTATCCTTCTTTCCAGTGAATCGGTCAGGTCATTATTCCCTACTTCGTCCGTTGAAACTTATTTTAGACAATAGATAGATTGGAATATATATATATATATATATATATATATATATATATATATATATATATATATATATATATATATACTAGCTAATTTCTACTCACTTGTTATCGTAGTGCCACATTATGTATCAAACTAATATTGTCCAAAGTTTTTGTTTCATATATACTCTCTCATATCTAAATCTATACTCCTATAAATTGGGGGGGGGGGATTTTGCGTATTGGTATTCATATTACAAACGCTGTTTTCTATTTATTTATTTATTTATTTATTTATTTATTTATTTATTTGCTTCCCCACTTAGCAAATTAGGCACAAGGTCGTTTTTTAATGTAGAGAGTAGGGGGAGGGAGACCAGTTCCCACGAGAGGGAACTAGATAGTGACAATTGGTATGAAGGGTTTCCCCTACATTGACCAAAACAGATTGCTCAAGAGCAATGGTCTAATATGTGGGGTTGATCCCACATCTGGTCTTTGATTGCAGTATCTGCCGGAACAGATACAACACAGAAAAAAAGATCTTGGCCCGAAGAAAAATACAACTTTGTTATATATATTAGTCGTTAAATTGCATTCATCTGCAAAAGATCTAACTAATTTTCATATTCTTTTAAACATTCATTCTAATTAATTTCCTAATTAGTTTTTTTTTTTTTTTCAGTTTGCTTATGGGGTGATCATCTTTAGTTAACCATTACGTGTAATTATATTCATACAGATACATGATTTATACTTGCATAATATTTGCATAAAAAGGTTATAGTAAATACAAACCTCTTTCTATGTATATTTATGCATGTGTATATATGTTTGTTTTTAAAAATTTGCCTACCAAACACCTCTGTCAGTTTTTAGTCTACAGACATGAAACTTAATATATAGGGTATCCAAACCAATGCGAAACTTTATATTTGGGTTTTAGCCGGGAAAAATCGATGCAAAAGTGTGAAAATTAAAAAAAGATGGAATTTGCCAGGTGAAGGTCAAACGACGACATTACGAATATGCATGCGTAACGTAATAGCTATTGGTTCATGTTTTAATTTTTAGTATCGCAGTAAACATGTCCTCATATCTTAGTCATTAACGTCAAAGGAAAAAAAGTAAATCGTAAGTTAACGTTTTGGTTTCGGTTCTCGGTGGTGGCGCATGAGTCATTTTTTTTTTTTTTTTTTAACTTTTTAAAACATTACTGTATATTGGATCCAATATAATATACGAATCTGCATTTATCAAAATATCATATTTAAGCGTATTTTACGACCAGGCAATACTTGCTAATATACAAATTGATTTTTATTATAGAGCAGAGTATAAACATCGATTGTAGTTCATCTGAGCGTATAACACTTCCTTTTAAATGCAAACGAATGAAAGAGTCAATGTTGTCAACACCCTTTCATCTATATAGCAATTAGTGAACAACGTGCCGTAATACTCTGTGTTAGCGTATAATAATGGTCAGCCATGCGGATGAACGGGTAATTTTAGCTTAACCGCTGGCTAAATAGATCTCGATTTCAACCTGTCTCTCAGTGTCCATGGGGAATAGGCACTAAGACTAATAAAGATGTCCGTAACGGAAGGAAATAAATTGTATCCGGCCTTGTGTCTTTCAGAATTAGCTTTTCATCAATCGTTATAGGAAATTAGCGTAATTGAGAGTTTCCTTTGTTTATGAGATAATGAGAGGGGTGGCTCACGCTCTTAGTTAGATAGAGAATCTATTTGATTGTTTCAGCGCATGTCACGACTTAGTGCTATATAGCAACATGGTTAAAAGGAGAATTAGTTATTATCGCTTTATCTACCTATGTGTCTGTCTATTTATCTATCTATCCAGTGATATTGTTAAAATATTTTATATTGGAAGCTACTTATTATTTTTTTAGAGAATAAATCAGTCTGGAATTTAACAATGGGTTCTAGCTTAAGATGTTTACATAAATTAGCTAAGTTAAACAAAATGACCTTCAGCAGTTGCGTACATGACAGAGATTACACGTTAGGAGACGTCTGCTTTTGATGATGACGTTATTGAACTGACAGGTCAAGAGGTCAGGAAAATTAGATTAGGGAGTTTGAGTTTGGTCACGAAAGTGAACAGACGTGCTTCAAAGCCGGGAAGCGGGGCTGGAAGGAACAAGCATGTAGACACGTAGTGCAGACTGCTTGTGAATACTATAACTTTATATTTTAAAAATATAAAGTGCTGTTCTGGGGTTTAATAAAAGAAGAAAATTCAGGTGTCTTATGGTGTTATGGTTTATGGCGTTGGTTGTCGCATGTTTATTACAGAGCTCAGCAGTGAAGACAGAAGAACTCATGGATAAAGAAAATGTATGAAGCATATATTCTTCTTCTTGTAAAATATGATACCTTTATGTAAATACGAACTGTAATATATGCCCGTGTGATAATCCTCTCTTATACAACGTGATTCAATTTATACGTTTATATTAACACCATCTCGCAATATAACATTAGTGGTGAGAGTTGCCAACTATCGATCAGATGATCGATGGTTAAATCCTTGTCGTAAGATGAGGGCTAGTCTAGCCGCACTGAAGAACTGTGATACAGAAAAAAAAAGTCTGTTTGTCGATGATTTTGTTAGGAATTGATCAGGTTGAGCATTGTCGTTAAATGATATCGCCTGCTATTATTTAGCGTAATGCAAAGCTCTTTGTGAGTAAACAAATACAGCAGTCATCTACTAACAACGCCTGCCCTGTGATCTAAAGAGAAGAACTACCAACAATAGATTAGATGGTTGATGGTTCGATCCCGGTCTGACTCGGTCTGAGTCAAATTCTCTTCTTTTTTTCTATTTTTCTAGATTTTTCAATTCAGTTGATTTTCATTTTCATTAAATGACCAGCCTCGAGTAAGACCAGAAATTTATTATCGCCTGACGATGTCTTTTAAAACTACAAACAGTAAATTTATTATAGCGATTCATGGTAATTTTTTTATCTAAATTAAAATAAAAGTAACCTTTGTTAAAAAGATAAAAAGCAGAAATATCTGGGGGGGGTAATTTATTCGATTCGTTTAATGATACTTTTGTGTTAATATTTTTATAAAAATTAATGCGTGTTCTTTTATGCATCACGAACGTTTTCGATTTAGACCAATGATTACTCTTCATGGAAGAATTAATAATCGAGACTATTTAGGAATTTTGGGTGATCAAGTTCATCCTATGGTTCAAGGACTGTTTCCAGAGGGGAACGCCATCTTTCAAGATGATAATGTCACAATCCATACAGCTAGAATTATTAAAGATTGACACGAAGAGCATTCCAATGAAGTTGAGGATCTAATTTGGTCACCACAGTCCTCAAATCTCAATATTATTGAACATTTATGGTCGATTTTGGAGATTCAAGTAAGAAATCGATTTCCGCCTCCATCTTCTCTAAAAGAACTGGAGGAATGTAATTTATACTAGAATCAAGCATTTTCCTACATCCAACACCATCAAGAGAAAGGAATAGAGCTTTAGACGGTGATAGAGCAACGAGTACTCTTCGCCCACACTTTTGTCAAGTCTGTGGTTTTCGTTCCATTTCTTTAGTGGGTCTTAAATGTCATTCTAGATTCAAACAGAGGGCTTTAAATGATCATCGGAACCTCATACCTCATATATATATATATATATATATATATATATATATATATATATATATATATATATATATATATATATATACTAGCAAAAGTACCCGTCGTTGACTGGGTTCAAAAACAGTCTACAGAAAATGGACTCTGATTTATGAAAGTATGATAGGTTATGAAAAGGAAGGGTTGTAAAGAGATAGCTTCGAATTTGGGGGTATCAAAACCAAAGCAAAATATGATGAAAGTAAAAATAAAATAGATAAAACCCATAATTTATTATACCATACCTGTTCACACTGAAACACTTATCACAATATTCTGTGGATCTATATTAAAAAAAACCTTGTTAAACTTTGTGAAATATTTCCATTCTATGGAGGTCAGGTGCGAACGAACACCCCATAATTTTATTATACCATATTTCTTCAAACTGAAACATAATTATCAAAGTATATTTACGCAGATAGATATGAAAAGTCTTTATTAAAGTTTGTGCCTATTTCCATTCTATGGAGGCCAGGCGCGAACGCAGACCCCACAATTTTATTATACCATCCCTACTTAAGTTAAAACATACTTGTCAAATATTCTCATGTACATCCATATGAAAAACACTTGTAAACGTTTTTTTTTAATTTTTTATTTTTTTATTTCCATACTTTGTGGACCAGACGCGAATGCAGGCCCCACAATTTTAATAAACCACCGTTCTGCCGGATCAAACATACCCATTCCTGTGTCTCGATACATCTTCTATCATTATATGCAATCAGTTTTTTAAAATATCAACCATATAGGAGCCTATTCGTGACCAGACACACACACACACACACACACACACACACATTCAGCTTTATATTATATATATATATGCAACTTTTTGTGTGTGAGTTCATTCCTTATACACTCCAAAACGGCTGAACAGATTTTCTTAAAGATATACAGAACTTTCGTGCATAAGTCTGGGAGTGATCTTAGTTAAGAATACCCCCGATAATTACCGATAATCGATAATCGAAACCGTTATTTTAATTTATCTATCATGGGTAAAGCCATTTTTTCCATGTCGTCGCTTAGCAACAATGATAGAACAATGGGCCGTGAAAATTCTACAGTGGGTAAGGTTGATAACATGTTTTTCTTTCCTTTTTTTTGTTGTTTTGTTTTTGTATTTGGGTTTTGGTTTTTTTTGTTTGTTTTTGTTTTTTGTTTTTGCATGACGTGGTCTTTAGGTTCAAACTCCGCACGTAAATTTCTTAATTTTTCTTTTTTTTTTTTTTTTCATTAACTGCAAAGGGTTTTATAGAATTTTTAAATTTACGTGTTTTTTTTTTGTGGAGGGGGGAGGTGCATTACGTGGTCTGTAGGTTCAAACCCCGCATGAAAATTTCTTAATGTTTTTTTTTTCCGCTAACTGAATAGAAATTTATATAAAATGATTTTATAAAAGAAACAGTGGGTTCTCTAGAGTGCAATGTAGGATAACATATATTTTGGACTAAGTTACTGCATGGAGGCATGTGACGCTTCCTCCCGGGTGATTTCACGGATTTTGATGACAATAAAAATATAGGAGTGTGAAATATTCGTTGATCATCATTCAATCCCGGGCAAAGGTCTATATAAAAGTTACCTTAAAGTACGTGAGAATTAGTGAGTCCTTACATTCCATAAGCAATGTTTCTGACAAAGAAGGAAAAATTGCTGTTTGCTGGGTCAGCATCTAATCCATTTAACACTTATCGTTGGCAAGCTTTTCACTTTGATTTTTTTTTTTTTTTTTGGCTTTTTACGTCAAGTTTCTTTATGCCTTCTCTGAAGCGATTTCCATTTAAAAGAAAAAAAAGGCATAAAAACACGACGCCCTCACGAAAGGTATTTATCGCGACTGGCGATCCAATAATTAATGATTTAACTAAGTTTTGATGCCTCTAGTGTGGAATAAAAGAAAGCACATTGACTAAAACGGGGGTTTTCCTTTCCTCCCGCGTCAGCTTTCTGTGTAACAAAGCGCGGACGCGCATATGTGACGGCTATATGCAAATACCGAGCCGCGTGCTAAATGACATCACGGTAAGGAAAAAGCAAAAGACTATAAAAAGGAGAGATCACGTCAAAGACGTGAGTGACATCACAGCCATACCGAGAAGTAACGCGTGACGGGAAAATGAGGAAATAAATGTTGTTATTACAAAAAAGGAGTCAAGTTATTACTTGTACTATGTTCCTTGCGACGTACTATGCTACAACGAGTTCGGTCTACATGTGTAAACGAGTACT